>NW_020329332.1:0-17108 GCF_001858045.2 Oreochromis niloticus | reverse complement strand
GGACCGGGAGGGAGGGCCCGGGAGGGAAGGACCGTGCATACCTCGGTCCTCCCAGGGAGGACGGGGCCGTAACCCACGTCCTAACCCCTAACCCTAACCCCTAACCCTAAACCCCCCCCTGCCCTGTAGATCCACTTAGTGTGGCCCCCCTTTCCCTGGGGGTTGCAGAGTATGGGGGTGCCTACTGGGGTCAGCGGGGGAGCTGGCCCCAGGGAGGGGTCACTTGCCCCTCCCTTCCTTCCCTCCCCATCTCCAGCTGCCTCCCTCTTCTCGCTCCACCACAGTCACCCACACATGCAGGGCCTTGGGGTAGGGTGTGTCACCAGGTGCAGGGAGGCATCCCCCTCTGTCCCCTTCTGGCTGCCTCTGCCTCAATTTTATCCCACAACTTAGACATTCACATTACTCACACTCTCATTACACATACATATAGGATCTTGGGGGTGGGCACGCCACACAGAATCCAAATTACCATCAGGGTGTACACCTCACCCCTGGCGTCGTTGCCCACCTCTCAATTTTAAATACACGTAGACATTGAGGGCTAGCAGGAGGGCTATACGCTTACCTGCTGCTCTGGCAGGTAGCTCCATGCCCTCCTGGGTTTTAAATGCACCTTAGAACACACATACATCAACACTACATATGAGCGGGTGGAGGGAGGTTTGGAGTCTTCACACACCCCGTTTTCTGCGGCCTGCTGGAGCGGGGGGCTAGGAGGAGGAGTTGGCCGTCCGACTGGGGTCTGGAATGTGGGGCCTCCCTGCTGCTGCGGAGTCGGGGCGGTCTGCTTCTCCCCACCGCAGGGAAAAGGGTAACACCACCTGGGTCTGGGTGCAGTTTCCCCTCCAGGGGCAAGGGTACCCGGACCCGGTTCTTAGAGTACGCTTGGGGAGAGTGATTGTGTGTACAGCGTCTCTTTATGTCTGTCTCCGCGTTGGTTGAGTGTGGAATAATTGCCTATGAGAGCATGAGGGTGGGAATGGATGTTTGTATCTGTGTGTGCCTGTATGTCTGTGTCTATATGTCAGGTTGGGTATCAGACGCCACCTCTCTGGGGACATCTCAGGCCCTCCAAGGTTTGGAGGCCTATCTCCCCCCACCACTTCCCCTGCCGGTGTGGACGCCCTCAGACATCGGTGCGTTGGTGGTTCTCTGTGTCCGGGGTGGGCGCCCAGGTACACACCGGCTCACTCCTTGGCGGCTGCTTATCGGGGCCTGGAGCCTGGGGCTCGCTCGGGCCACTTCGGAGGCGGGGTGTCCTCGGCCTCTCGGCCCAGGGCTCGGTCACTCAGGCACAGCTGGCTGCCGGCGGAGCTCACGGGCACGTCACTGCAACCCCCCGGCTTCTGCTCCGCGGCTGCTGAGTGACCCTCATCTGGGACTGTCCTCAGCTCTTTCTGGGATAGTGACGCGGCTGCCCCTCTGTTGGTCTTCCTTGGTCTCTTGTGTTCTGGGGCCTCTGGATGTCTGGAGTTTTGATCTCCTCCATACCTGCTTCATGCCCTGGAGGACGGGGCAGTGGCCCCCCACCCTCTAGCAGATCATTACATGAAGGAACCTTTTAAAAACAAGCGCGTTCATGCTCACAGGTATACACACAGGTGATCACACACAACTACACCCTTTTTGGCTCTTACCTCAAAGCACACTGTGCGCTGTTTTTCACTTTTGTTCGATCTTACGTGCTGCACAATAATGTTTAATATTTAGTATTTACTGTCATATTCCCATAGATCATTGTGATGTTGTTTATTACTCTCGTTTTCTTCTGCTTGCTTTCTCTTTCTTTCTCAACAGGTGAACCAGATGATCGATATATGTATTTTTTGTCTGCTTATTTTGTTGGTTTTTGGTTTTTTGCCCTTTTTCCCCGTCCCTCTTCCCCGCTGTTTTTCTTTCCCTCTTTCTTTCTCCCCTTTCTTTCCCCAGTTAAGTCTGTCCCGTATTCAGCAAGTGAAAATAAAATAAACAATAAAAGGTGAATCAAATGGACCATTACGGCAAGGCTGGGATGGTCAATTTGGTAAAGTAAATCCGTTGGGCATCTTTCTTCGCCTTTAGACAATAATTCTGATGGCAAAGAACCAAACGGGACAGGTCAAAAAAAAAAAAAAAAAAAAAAAAAAAGATCCACTTAGTGTGTCTCTCTGTGTGTGTGTGTGTGTGTGTGTGTGAGTGTGTGTGTGACAGAGAGAGAGTGCCACTTGCTGTGTATTTCAACACAAAAGGCAGTACTCTTACTGTTTGGGATTATCTGGGGAAAGTGCTTTTGTGTACTAGGCTTTCTCTATATTTTTCAGGTTTCTTTTCACTTTTGTATTGTACAAATTACTTCTTTGTCTGTGTAGCTTTAAGCTTTAGTGTAAAATAAATGGGATCTGCACACAGAAAACAAAAGAGGAGTTAAAGCCTCCCCCCCCAGACACTCAAACAAAGCACAGAGAAAGACAGACCCACAAGGCCATTCTGTTATTGCGTTAACTGATCATGTGTTGCCCTGCCACTTGCAGGCCTCATCCTGCCGCACATATGTGTGCACCAGGACATGCCAGGAACAGGAAACACAAGAGAGTCAGCCATCCAAGCTTCACAGGGCCCGAATCAGCTGAACCCATATTCAGCCCACCGCTGCCTCCAAATCCTCCTCCTCTCCTCCGCCTGCTGGGACCAGTAGGCAGCGCATCGCCTGCTACTGGGACTTTCGGCAGCAGCAGCCAGGTAAAGCATGCACTGTGACTCACTGTCCCAGCACCACAGGCCCTCTCTCACACTGACATCTCTACTCATTTCTCTTGTTTTGCTCTCATTTCTCAGCCGCTCTGTGTGTGCGTGCGTGCGTGCGTGTGTGTGTGTGTGACACAGAGAGAGAGGGGCCGAAAGAGAGCCACACAGAATGACAGGCAGGCAGATAACAAAGCACTGAAATTCAAATTTTGCCCTGTAGATCCACTTAGTGTGTCTCTCTGTGTGTGTGTGTGTGTGTGTGTGTGTCTGTGTGTGTGTGTGTGTGTGTGTGTGTGTGTTTCTCTCTCTCTGTCTTTTACACAAACAGCACATGTCACTGCATTTTCACCACCTTTCATGTGCAGTGCACTGGACTTGCCAGCTGGTGGGCGCCCTCCGGTGGACCAGACAGGCAATTGAGTGTCACAAGCTGTTGTGTGACACTTGCTGTGCATTTCAACACAAAAGGCAGTACTCTTCCTCTTTGGGATTATCTGGGGAAAGTGCTTTTGCGTACTAGGCTTTCTCTATATTTTCCAGGGGTTTTTTTTCACTTTTGTATTGTAAATTACTTCTTTCTCTGTGTAGCTTTAAGCTTCAGTGTAACATAAATGGGATCTGCACACACAAAACAAAACAGAAGTTAAACCTCCGCCCCCCCGGAGACTCAAACCAACCACAGAGAAAGACATTCTATCTTTGACAGTGTATATATACATGTATTATATATAAGAGACAAATATTGTTCCTTCAGTGTGTTGCCATTACTACATTTGGCTCAATGCCTACATATATGTGTAAAAAGCAAATGTACGAGCTGTGATAACTGTTGCTGATAAGATGAAGAGTAGACTGATATATGAAATATTCCTTTATTGGGTGAGGAAGCAGACCTTGTCATAACTGCTTTGAGTCATACAGAATAGATATCAGAGCCTTAAACAGGCTCACTTCTGTTTTTTCTTTTCTTTCTTTTTTTTTAATTTCATAAAATTTAAATTCAATTGTTTCATTCCAGAACATTAACAAAAGTACATGAGAACCTCTGTACGCGGTTCAACTCAAACCCGGTGATCTCCAGAGAATTAATTTTGACTGTAACTTAACGTGCAGAGGCACAACAGCTTATCTCCAGAGCGCACAAGCTGATCTCCTGATTTCTAATGTAGTTTTTCTTAAAACTGCATTTCTAATACGTCACCCCTTTTCCTTTAAGCTACATTGGTTTCCTTGTAGTTGAAGTTTCCAAATTCCACTTTACAAAAGTGAAGGAGGAAAAAAAAGCACACAAACAGGCTGACTTCTGCTAAATGGGTCAAACTGGGCAGAAAGTATACAAACACATAACATCCTTATAGAATATGATGTAACTCTATAGATCAACTTACTTCAGAATATATAAAGCATATAAACAATTACAGCAATAGGATGCAACAAACACAGCAGTGCTACTAATCCAAAATACTCAAAGCTTCATAGAACTGAAACAAACATTTATTTTTAGCTCCATTCTGCTGCTGATACATACTTTAGGTTTCTGAATATTAAACTTGTTGCTGCCTTTCATAGTGTGCACCAGGACATGCCAGGAACAGGAAACACAAGAGAGTCAGCCATCCAAGCTTCACAGGGCCCGAATCAGCTGAACCCATATTCAGCCCACCGCTGCCTCCAAATCTCCTCCTCCTCTCCTCCGCCTGCTGGGACCAGTAGGCAGCGCATCGCCTGCTACTGGGACCTTTCGGCAGCAGCAGCCAGGTAAAGCATGCACTGTGACTCACTGTCCCAGCACCACAGGCCCTCTCTCACACTGACATCTCTACTCAATTCTCTTGTTTTGCTCTCATTTCTCAGCCGCTCTGTGTGTGCGTGCGTGCGTGTGTGTGTGTGTGTGACACAGAGAGAGAGGGGCCGAAAGAGAGCCACACAGAATGACAGGCAGGCAGATCACAAAGCACTGAAATTCAAATTTTGCCCTGTAGATCCACTTAGTGTGTCTCTCTGTGTGTGTGTGTGTGTGTGTGTGTGTGTCTGTGTGTGTGTGTGTGTGTGTGTGTGTGTGTGTGTTCTCTCTCTCTGTCTTTTACACAAACAGCACATGTCACTGCATTTTCACCACCTTTCATGTGCAGTGCACTGGACTTGCCAGCTGGTGGGCGCCCTCCGGTGGACCAGACAGGCAATTGAGTGTCACAAGCTGTTGTGTGACACTTGCTGTGCATTTCAACACAAAAGGCAGTACTCTTCCTCTTTGGGATTATCTGGGGAAAGTGCTTTTGCGTACTAGGCTTTCTCTATATTTTCCAGGGGTTTTTTTTCACTTTTGTATTGTACAAATTACTTCTTTCTCTGTGTAGCTTTAAGCTTCAGTGTAACATAAATGGGATCTGCACACACAAAACAAAACAGAAGTTAAACCCTCCGCCCCCCGGAGACTCAAACCAACCACAGAGAAAGACATTCTATCTTTGACAGTGTATATATACATGTATTATATATAAGAGACAAATATTGTTCCTTCAGTGTGTTGCCATTACTACATTTGGCTCAATGCCTACATATATGTGTAAAAAGCAAATGTACGAGCTGTGATAACTGTTGCTGATAAGATGAAGAGTAGACTGATATATGAAATATTCCTTTATTGGGTGAGGAAAGCAGACCTTGTCATAACTGCTTTGAGTCATACAGAATAGATATCAGAGCCTTAAACAGGCTCACTTCTGTTTTTTTCTTTTCTTTCTTTTTTTTAATTTCATAAAATTTAATTCAATTGTTTCATTCCAGAACATTAACAAAAGTACATGAGAACCTCTGTACGCGGTTCAACTCAAACCCGGTGATCTCCAGAGAAATTAATTTTGACTGTAACTTAACGTGCAGAGGCACAACAGCTTATCTCCAGAGCGCACAAGCTGATCTCCTGATTTCTAATGTAGTTTTTCTTAAAAACTGCATTTCTAATACGTCACCCCTTTTCCTTTAAGCTACATTGGTTTCCTTGTAGTTGAAGTTTCCAAATTCCACTTTAAAAGTGAAGGAGGAAAAAAAAGCACACAAACAGGCTGACTTCTGCTAAATGGGTCAAACTGGGCAGAAAGTATACAAACACATAACATCCTTATAGAATATGATGTAACTCTATAGATCAACTTACTTCAGAATATATAAAGCATATAAACAATTACAGCAATAGGATGCAACAAACACAGCAGTGCTACTAATCCAAAATACTCAAAGCTTCATAGAACTGAAACAAACATTTATTTTTAGCTCCATTCTGCTGCTGATACATACTTTAGGTTTCTGAATATTAAACTTGTTGCTGCCTTTCATAGTGTGACAGGACATGCCAGGAACAGGAAACACAAGAGAGTCAGCCATCCGAGCTTCACAGGGCCCGAATCAGCTGAACCCAAATTCAGCCCACCGCTGCCTCCAAATCTCCTCGTCCTCTCCTCCGCCTCCTGCGACCTTTAGGCAGCAGCAGCCAGGTAAAGCATGCACTGTGACTCACTGTCCCAGCACCACAGGCCCTCTCTCACACTGACATCTCTACTCATTTCTCTTGTTTTGCCCTGATCTGTGAGCCGCTCTGTGTGTGCGTGCGTGCGTGTGTGTGTGTGTGTGACACAGAGAGAGAGGGGCCGAAAGAGAGCCAAACAGAATGACAGGCAGGCAGATCACAAAGCACTGAAATTCACATTTTGCCCTGTAGATCCACTTAGTGTGTCTCTGTGTGTGTGTGTGTGTGTGTCTGTGTGTGTCTGTGTGTGTGTGTGTGTGTGTGTGTGTTTCTCTCTCTCTGTCTTTTACACAAACAGCACATGTCACTGCATTTTCACCACCTTTCATGTGCAGTGCACTGGACTTGCCAGCTGGTGGGCGCCCTCCGGTGGAGAAGACAGGCAATTGAGTGTCACAAGCTGTTAGCTGATAATGTGGTCGAACAGCGGCAGACACTTTGTGCTGCATTCAGCCAGCAGAGGGAGCCCCTCTTGTCAGATCACACTTTGACAGAAGCTGCCCTGCTTCTCCTTGTGTGCTTGTGTGACACTTGCCATGCATTTCAACACAAAAGGCATTACATATATGTGTAAAAAGCAAATGTACGAGCTGTGATAACTGTTGCTGATAAGATGAAGACTAGACTGATATATGAAATATTCCTTTATTGGGTGAGAAAAGCAGACCGTGTCATAACTGCTTTGAGTCATACAGAATAGATATCAGAGCCTTAAACAGGCTGACTTCTTTTTCTTTTTCTTTTCTTTCTTTTTTTAAATTTCATAAAATTTTCATTCAATTGTTTCATTCCAGAACATTAACAAAAGTACATGAGAACCTCTGTACGCGGTCCAACTCAAACCCGGTGATCTCCAGAGAAATTAATTTTGACTGTAACTTAACGTGCAGAGGCACAACAGCTTATCTCCAGAGCGCACAAGCTGATCTCCTGATTTCTAATGTAGTTTTTCTTAAAAACTGCATTTCTAATACTTCACCCCTTTTCCTTTAAGCTACATTGGTTTCGTTGTAGTTGAAGTTTCCAAATTCCACTTTAAAAGAGTGAAGGGACAAAAAAAAAGAAGCACACAAACAGGCTGACTTCTGCTAAATGGGTCAAACTGGGCAGAAAGTATACAAACACATAACATCCTTATAGGATATGACTCTATAGATCAACTTGCTTCAGAATATATAAAGCATATAAACAATTACAGCAATAGGATGCAACAAACACAGCAGTGCTACTAATCCAAAATACTCAAAGCTTCATAGAACTGAAACAAACATTTATTGTTAGCTCCATTCTGCTGCTGATACATACTTTAGGTTTCTGAATATTAAACTTGTTGCTGCCTTTCATAGTGTGGACGAGGACATGCCAGGAACAGGAAACACAAGAGAGTCAGCCGTCCGAGCTTCACGGGGCCCGAATCAGCTGAACCCAAATTCAGCCCACCGCTGCCTCCAAATCTCCTCGTCCTCTCCTCCGCCTCCTGCGACCTTTAGGCAGCAGCAGCCAGGTAAAGCATGCACTGTGACTCACTGTCCCAGCACCACAGGCCCTCTCTCACACTGACATCTCTACTCATTTCTCTTGTTTTGCCCTGATCTGTGAGCCGCTCTGTGTGTGCGTGCGTGCGTGTGTGTGTGTGTGTGACACAGAGAGAGAGGGCCGAAAGAGAGCCAAACAGAATGACAGGCAGGCAGATCACAAAGCACTGAAATTCACATTTTGCCCTGTAGATCCACTTAGTGTGTCTCTGTGTGTGTGTGTGTGTGTGTCTGTGTGTGTCTGTGTGTGTGTGTGTGTGTGTGTGTTTCTCTCTCTCTGTCTTTTACACAAACAGCACATGTCACTGCATTTTCACCACCTTTCATGTGCAGTGCACTGGACTTGCCAGCTGGTGGGCGCCCTCCGGTGGAGAAGACAGGCAATTGAGTGTCACAAGCTGTTAGCTGATAATGTGGTCGAACAGCGGCAGACACTTTGTGCTGCATTCAGCCAGCAGAGGGAGCCCCTCTTGTCAGATCACACTTTGACAGAAGCTGCCCTGCTTCTCCTTGTGTGCTTGTGTGACACTTGCCATGCATTTCAACACAAAAGGCATTACATATATGTGTAAAAAGCAAATGTACGAGCTGTGATAACTGTTGCTGATAAGATGAAGACTAGACTGATATATGAAATATTCCTTTATTGGGTGAGAAAAGCAGACCGTGTCATAACTGCTTTGAGTCATACAGAATAGATATCAGAGCCTTAAACAGGCTGACTTCTTTTTCTTTTTCTTTTCTTTCTTTTTTTTAAATTTCATAAAATTTTCATTCAATTGTTTCATTCCAGAACATTAACAAAAGTACATGAGAACCTCTGTACGCGGTCCACCTCAAACCCGGTGATCTCCAGAGAAATTAATTTTGACTGTAACTTAACGTGCAGAGGCACAACAGCTTATCTCCAGAGCGCACAAGCTGATCTCCTGATTTCTAATGTAGTTTTTCTTAAAAACTGCATTTCTAATACTTCACCCCTTTTCCTTTAAGCTACATTGGTTTCGTTGTAGTTGAAGTTTCCAAATTCCACTTTAAAAGAGTGAAGGGACAAAAAAAAGAAGCACACAAACAGGCTGACTTCTGCTAAATGGGTCAAACTGGGCAGAAAGTATACAAACACATAACATGCTTATAGGATATGATGTAACTCTATAGATCAACTTGCTTCAGAATATATAAAGCATATAAACAATTACAGCAATAGGATGCAACAAACACAGCAGTGCTACTAATCCAAAATACTCAAAGCTTCACAGAACTGAAACAAACATTTATTGTTAGCTCCATTCTGCTGCTGATACATACTTTAGGTTTCTGAATATTAAACTTGTTGCTGCCTTTCATAGTGTGGACGAGGACATGCCAGGAACAGGAAACACAAGAGAGTCAGCCGTCCGAGCTTCACGGGGCCCGAATCAGCTGAACCCAAATTCAGCCCACCGCTGCCTCCAAATCTCCTCGTCCTCTCCTCCGCCTCCTGCGACCTTTAGGCAGCAGCAGCCAGGTAAAGCATGCACTGTGACTCACTGTCCCAGCACCACAGGCCCTCTCTCACACTGACATCTCTACTCATTTCTCTTGTTTTGCCCTGATCTGTGAGCCGCTCTGTGTGTGCGTGCGTGCGTGTGTGTGTGTGTGTGACACAGAGAGAGAGGGGCCGAAAGAGAGCCAAACAGAATGACAGGCAGGCAGATCACAAAGCACTGAAATTCACATTTTGCCCTGTAGATCCACTTAGTGTGTCTCTGTGTGTGTGTGTGTGTGTGTGTGTGTGTGTCTGTGTGTGTGTGTGTGTGTGTGTGTTTCTCTCTCTCTGTCTTTTACACAAACAGCACATGTCACTGCATTTTCACCACCTTTCATGTGCAGTGCACTGGACTTGCCAGCTGGTGGGCGCCCTCCGGTGGAGAAGACAGGCAATTGAGTGTCACAAGCTGTTAGCTGATAATGTGGTCGAACAGCGGCAGACACTTTGTGCTGCATTCAGCCAGCAGAGGGAGCCCCTCTTGTCAGATCACACTTTGACAGAAGCTGCCCTGCTTCTCCTTGTGTGCTTGTGTGACACTTGCCATGCATTTCAACACAAAAGGCATTACATATATGTGTAAAAAGCAAATGTACGAGCTGTGATAACTGTTGCTGATAAGATGAAGACTAGACTGATATATGAAATATTCCTTTATTGGGTGAGAAAAGCAGACCGTGTCATAACTGCTTTGAGTCATACAGAATAGATATCAGAGCCTTAAACAGGCTGACTTCTTTTTCTTTTTCTTTTCTTTCTTTTTTTTAAATTTCATAAAATTTTCATTCAATTGTTTCATTCCAGAACATTAACAAAAGTACATGAGAACCTCTGTACGCGGTCCAACTCAAACCCGGTGATCTCCAGAGAAATTAATTTTGACTGTAACTTAACGTGCAGAGGCACAACAGCTTATCTCCAGAGCGCACAAGCTGATCTCCTGATTTCTAATGTAGTTTTTCTTAAAAACTGCATTTCTAATACTTCACCCCTTTTCCTTTAAGCTACATTGGTTTGGTTGTAGTTGAAGTTTCCAAATTCCACTTTAAAAGAGTGAAGGGACAAAAAAAAAGAAGCACACAAACAGGCTGACTTCTGCTAAATGGGTCAAACTGGGCAGAAAGTATACAAACACATAACATGCTTATAGGATATGATGTAACTCTATAGATCAACTTGCTTCAGAATATATAAAGCATATAAACAATTACAGCAATAGGATGCAACAAACACAGCAGTGCTACTAATCCAAAATACTCAAAGCTTCACAGAACTGAAACAAACATTTATTGTTAGCTCCATTCTGCTGCTGATACATACTTTAGGTTTCTGAATATTAAACTTGTTGCTGCCTTTCATAGTGTGGACGAGGACATGCCAGGAACAGGAAACACAAGAGAGTCAGCCGTCCGAGCTTCACGGGGCCCGAATCAGCTGAACCCAAATTCAGCCCACCGCTGCCTCCAAATCTCCTCGTCCTCTCCTCCGCCTCCTGCGACCTTTAGGCAGCAGCAGCCAGGTAAAGCATGCACTGTGACTCACTGTCCCAGCACCACAGGCCCTCTCTCACACTGACATCTCTACTCATTTCTCTTGTTTTGCCCTGATCTGTGAGCCGCTCTGTGTGTGCGTGCGTGCGTGTGTGTGTGTGTGTGACACAGAGAGAGAGGGGCCGAAAGAGAGCCAAACAGAATGACAGGCAGGCAGATCACAAAGCACTGAAATTCACATTTTGCCCTGTAGATCCACTTAGTGTGTCTCTGTGTGTGTGTGTGTGTGTGTGTGTGTGTGTCTGTGTGTGTGTGTGTGTGTGTGTGTGTTTCTCTCTCTCTGTCTTTTACACAAACAGCACATGTCACTGCATTTTCACCACCTTTCATGTGCAGTGCACTGGACTTGCCAGCTGGTGGGCGCCCTCCGGTGGAGAAGACAGGCAATTGAGTGTCACAAGCTGTTAGCTGATAATGTGGTCGAACAGCGGCAGACACTTTGTGCTGCATTCAGCCAGCAGAGGGAGCCCCTCTTGTCAGATCACACTTTGACAGAAGCTGCCCTGCTTCTCCTTGTGTGCTTGTGTGACACTTGCCATGCATTTCAACACAAAAGGCATTACATATATGTGTAAAAAGCAAATGTACGAGCTGTGATAACTGTTGCTGATAAGATGAAGACTAGACTGATATATGAAATATTCCTTTATTGGGTGAGAAAAGCAGACCGTGTCATAACTGCTTTGAGTCATACAGAATAGATATCAGAGCCTTAAACAGGCTGACTTCTTTTTCTTTTTCTTTTCTTTCTTTTTTTAAATTTCATAAAATTTTCATTCAATTGTTTCATTCCAGAACATTAACAAAAGTACATGAGAACCTCTGTACGCGGTCCACTCAAACCCGGTGATCTCCAGAGAAATTAATTTTGACTGTAACTTAACGTGCAGAGGCACAACAGCTTATCTCCAGAGCGCACAAGCTGATCTCCTGATTTCTAATGTAGTTTTTCTTAAAAACTGCATTTCTAATACTTCACCCCTTTTCCTTTAAGCTACATTGGTTTCGTTGTAGTTGAAGTTTCCAAATTCCACTTTAAAAGAGTGAAGGGACAAAAAAAAGAAGCACACAAACAGGCTGACTTCTGCTAAATGGGTCAAACTGGGCAGAAAGTATACAAACACATAACATGCTTATAGGATATGATGTAACACTATAGATCAACTTGCTTCAGAATATATAAAGCATATAAACAATTACAGCAATAGGATGCAACAAACACAGCAGTGCTACTAATCCAAAATACTCAAAGCTTCACAGAACTGAAACAAACATTTATTGTTAGCTCCATTCTGCTGCTGATACATACTTTAGGTTTCTGAATATTAAACTTGTTGCTGCCTTTCATAGTGTGGACGAGGACATGCCAGGAACAGGAAACACAAGAGAGTCAGCCGTCCGAGCTTCACGGGGCCCGAATCAGCTGAACCCAAATTCAGCCCACCGCTGCCTCCAAATCTCCTCGTCCTCTCCTCCGCCTCCTGCGACCTTTAGGCAGCAGCAGCCAGGTAAAGCATGCACTGTGACTCACTGTCCCAGCACCACAGGCCCTCTCTCACACTGACATCTCTACTCATTTCTCTTGTTTTGCCCTGATCTGTGAGCCGCTCTGTGTGTGCGTGCGTGCGTGTGTGTGTGTGTGTGACACAGAGAGAGAGGGGCCGAAAGAGAGCCAAACAGAATGACAGGCAGGCAGATCACAAAGCACTGAAATTCACATTTTGCCCTGTAGATCCACTTAGTGTGTCTCTGTGTGTGTGTGTGTGTGTGTCTGTGTGTGTCTGTGTGTGTGTGTGTGTGTGTGTGTGTTTCTCTCTCTCTGTCTTTTACACAAACAGCACATGTCACTGCATTTTCACCACCTTTCATGTGCAGTGCACTGGACTTGCCAGCTGGTGGGCGCCCTCCGGTGGAGAAGACAGGCAATTGAGTGTCACAAGCTGTTAGCTGATAATGTGGTCGAACAGCGGCAGACACTTTGTGCTGCATTCAGCCAGCAGAGGGAGCCCCTCTTGTCAGATCACACTTTGACAGAAGCTGCCCTGCTTCTCCTTGTGTGCTTGTGTGACACTTGCCATGCATTTCAACACAAAAGGCATTACATATATGTGTAAAAAGCAAATGTACGAGCTGTGATAACTGTTGCTGATAAGATGAAGACTAGACTGATATATGAAATATTCCTTTATTGGGTGAGAAAAGCAGACCGTGTCATAACTGCTTTGAGTCATACAGAATAGATATCAGAGCCTTAAACAGGCTGACTTCTTTTTCTTTTTCTTTTCTTTCTTTTTTTTAAATTTCATAAAATTTTCATTCAATTGTTTCATTCCAGAACATTAACAAAAGTACATGAGAACCTCTGTACGCGGTCCACTCAAACCCGGTGATCTCCAGAGAAATTAATTTTGACTGTAACTTAACGTGCAGAGGCACAACAGCTTATCTCCAGAGCGCACAAGCTGATCTCCTGATTTCTAATGTAGTTTTTCTTAAAAACTGCATTTCTAATACTTCACCCCTTTTCCTTTAAGCTACATTGGTTTCGTTGTAGTTGAAGTTTCCAAATTCCACTTTAAAAGAGTGAAGGGACAAAAAAAAAGAAGCACACAAACAGGCTGACTTCTGCTAAATGGGTCAAACTGGGCAGAAAGTATACAAACACATAACATGCTTATAGGATATGATGTAACTCTATAGATCAACTTGCTTCAGAATATATAAAGCATATAAACAATTACAGCAATAGGATGCAACAAACACAGCAGTGCTACTAATCCAAAATACTCAAAGCTTCATAGAACTGAAACAAACATTTATTGTTAGCTCCATTCTGCTGCTGATACATACTTTAGGTTTCTGAATATTAAACTTGTTGCTGCCTTTCATAGTGTGGACGAGGACATGCCAGGAACAGGAAACACAAGAGAGTCAGCCGTCCGAGCTTCACGGGGCCCGAATCAGCTGAACCCAAATTCAGCCCACCGCTGCCTCCAAATCTCCTCGTCCTCTCCTCCGCCTCCTGCGACCTTTAGGCAGCAGCAGCCAGGTAAAGCATGCACTGTGACTCACTGTCCCAGCACCACAGGCCCTCTCTCACACTGACATCTCTACTCATTTCTCTTGTTTTGCCCTGATCTGTGAGCCGCTCTGTGTGTGCGTGCGTGCGTGTGTGTGTGTGTGTGACACAGAGAGAGAGGGGCCGAAAGAGAGCCAAACAGAATGACAGGCAGGCAGATCACAAAGCACTGAAATTCACATTTTGCCCTGTAGATCCACTTAGTGTGTCTCTGTGTGTGTGTGTGTGTGTGTCTGTGTGTGTCTGTGTGTGTGTGTGTGTGTGTGTGTGTTTCTCTCTCTCTGTCTTTTACACAAACAGCACATGTCACTGCATTTTCACCACCTTTCATGTGCAGTGCACTGGACTTGCCAGCTGGTGGGCGCCCTCCGGTGGAGAAGACAGGCAATTGAGTGTCACAAGCTGTTAGCTGATAATGTGGTCGAACAGCGGCAGACACTTTGTGCTGCATTCAGCCAGCAGAGGGAGCCCCTCTTGTCAGATCACACTTTGACAGAAGCTGCCCTGCTTCTCCTTGTGTGCTTGTGTGACACTTGCCATGCATTTCAACACAAAAGGCATTACATATATGTGTAAAAAGCAAATGTACGAGCTGTGATAACTGTTGCTGATAAGATGAAGACTAGACTGATATATGAAATATTCCTTTATTGGGTGAGAAAAGCAGACCGTGTCATAACTGCTTTGAGTCATACAGAATAGATATCAGAGCCTTAAACAGGCTGACTTCTTTTCTTTTTCTTTTCTTTCTTTTTTTTAAATTTCATAAAATTTTCATTCAATTGTTTCATTCCAGAACATTAACAAAAGTACATGAGAACCTCTGTACGCGGTCCAACTCAAACCCGGTGATCTCCAGAGAAATTAATTTTGACTGTAACTTAACGTGCAGAGGCACAACAGCTTATCTCCAGAGCGCACAAGCTGATCTCCTGATTTCTAATGTAGTTTTTCTTAAAAACTGCATTTCTAATACTTCACCCCTTTTCCTTTAAGCTACATTGGTTTCGTTGTAGTTGAAGTTTCCAAATTCCACTTTAAAAGAGTGAAGGGACAAAAAAAAAGAAGCACACAAACAGGCTGACTTCTGCTAAATGGGTCAAACTGGGCAGAAAGTATACAAACACATAACATCCTTATAGGATATGATGTAACTCTATAGATCAACTTGCTTCAGAATATATAAAGCATATAAACAATTACAGCAATAGGATGCAACAAACACAGCAGTGCTACTAATCCAAAATACTCAAAGCTTCACAGAACTGAAACAAACATTTATTGTTAGCTCCATTCTGCTGCTGATACATACTTTAGGTTTCTGAATATTAAACTTGTTGCTGCCTTTCATAGTGTGGACGAGGACATGCCAGGAACAGGAAACACAAGAGAGTCAGCCGTCCGAGCTTCACGGGGCCCGAATCAGCTGAACCCAAATTCAGCCCACCGCTGCCTCCAAATCTCCTCGTCCTCTCCTCCGCCTCCTGCGACCTTTAGGCAGCAGCAGCCAGGTAAAGCATGCACTGTGACTCACTGTCCCAGCACCACAGGCCCTCTCTCACACTGACATCTCTACTCATTTCTCTTGTTTTGCCCTGATCTGTGAGCCGCTCTGTGTGTGCGTGCGTGCGTGTGTGTGTGTGTGTGACACAGAGAGAGAGGGCCGAAAGAGAGCCAAACAGAATGACAGGCAGGCAGATCACAAAGCACTGAAATTCACATTTTGCCCTGTAGATCCACTTAGTGTGTCTCTGTGTGTGTGTGTGTGTGTCTGTGTGTGTCTGTGTGTGTGTGTGTGTGTGTGTGTGTTCTCTCTCTCTGTCTTTTACACAAACAGCACATGTCACTGCATTTTCACCACCTTTCATGTGCAGTGCACTGGACTTGCCAGCTGGTGGGCGCCCTCCGGTGGAGAAGACAGGCAATTGAGTGTCACAAGCTGTTAGCTGATAATGTGGTCGAACAGCGGCAGACACTTTGTGCTGCATTCAGCCAGCAGAGGGAGCCCCTCTTGTCAGATCACACTTTGACAGAAGCTGCCCTGCTTCTCCTTGTGTGCTTGTGTGACACTTGCCATGCATTTCAACACAAAAGGCATTACATATATGTGTAAAAAGCAAATGTACGAGCTGTGATAACTGTTGCTGATAAGATGAAGACTAGACTGATATATGAAATATTCCTTTATTGGGTGAGAAAAGCAGACCGTGTCATAACTGCTTTGAGTCATACAGAATAGATATCAGAGCCTTAAACAGGCTGACTTCTTTTTCTTTTTCTTTCTTTCTTTTTTTTAAATTTCATAAAATTTTCATTCAATTGTTTCATTCCAGAACATTAACAAAAGTACATGAGAACCTCTGTACGCGGTCCAACTCAAACCCGGTGATCTCCAGAGAAATTAATTTTGACTGTAACTTAACGTGCAGAGGCACAACAGCTTATCTCCAGAGCGCACAAGCTGATCTCCTGATTTCTAATGTAGTTTTTCTTAAAAACTGCATTTCTAATACTTCACCCTTTTCCTTTAAGCTACATTGGTTTCGTTGTAGTTGAAGTTTCCAAATTCCACTTTAAAAGAGTGAAGGGACAAAAAAAAGAAGCACACAAACAGGCTGACTTCTGCTAAATGGGTCAAACTGGGCAGAAAGTATACAAACACATACATCTTATAGGATATGATGTAACTCTATAGATCAACTTGCTTCAGAATATATAAAGCATATAAACAATTACAGCAATAGGATGCAACAAACACAGCAGTGCTACTAATCCAAAATACTCAAAGCTTCACAGAACTGAAACAAACATTTATTGTTAGCTCCATTCTGCTGCTGATACATATTTAGGTTTCTGAATATTAAACTTGTTGCTGCCTTTCATAGTGTGGACGAGACATGCCAGGAACAGGAAAACAAGAGAGTCAGCCGTCCGAGCTTCACGGGCCCGAATCAGCTGAACCCAAATTCAGCCCACCGCTGCCTCCAAATCTCCTCGTCCTCTCCTCGCCTCCTGCGACCTTTAGGCAGCAGCAGCCAGGTAAAGCATGCACTGTGACTCACTGTCCCAGCACCAAGGCCTCTCTCACACTGACATCTTACTCATTTCTCTTGTTTGCCTGATCTGTGAGCCGCTCTGTGTGTGCGTGCGTGCGTGTGTGTGT
>NW_020329331.1:0-20736 GCF_001858045.2 Oreochromis niloticus | reverse complement strand
ACAGAATAGATATCAGAGCTTAAACAGGCTGACTTCTTTTTCTCTTTCTTTCTTTTTTTTAATTTCATAAAATTTTCATCAATTGTTTCATTCCAGAACATTAACAAAAGTACATGAGAACCTCTGTACGCGGTCCAACTCAAACCCGGTGATCTCCAGAGAAATTAATTTTGACTGTAACTTAACGTGCAGAGGCACAACAGCTTATCTCCAGAGCGCACAAGCTGATCTCCTGATTTCTAATGTAGTTTTTCTTAAAAACTGCATTTCTAATACTTCACCCCTTTTCCTTTAAGCTACATTGGTTTGGTTGTAGTTGAAGTTTCCAAATTCCACTTAAAAGAGTGAAGGGACAAAAAAAAGAAGCACACAAACAGGCTGACTTCTGCTAAATGGGTCAAACTGGGCAGAAAGTATACAACACATAACATGCTTATAGGATATGATGTAACACTATAGATCAACTTGCTTCAGAATATATAAAGCATATAAACAATTACAGCAATAGGATGCAACAAACACAGCAGTGCTACTAATCCAAAATACTCAAAGCTTCACAGAACTGAAACACAACATTTATTGTTAACTCCATTCTGCTGCTGATACATACTTTAGGTTTCTGAATATTAAACTTGTTGCTGCCTTTCATAGTGTGGACGAGGACATGCCAGGAACAGGAAACACAAGAGAGTCAGCCGTCCGAGCTTCACGGGGCCCGAATCAGCTGAACCCAAATTCAGCCCACCGCTGCCTCCAAATCTCCTCGTCCTCTCCTCCGCCTCCTGCGACCTTTAGGCAGCAGCAGCCAGGTAAAGCATGCACTGTGACTCACTGTCCCACCACAGGCCCTCTCTCACACTGACATCTCTACTCATTTCTCTTGTTTTGCCCTGATCTGTGAGCCGCTCTGTGTGTGCGTGCGTGCGTGTGTGTGTGTGTGTGACACAGAGAGAGAGGGGCCGAAAGAGAGCCAAACAGAATGACAGGCAGGCAGATCACAAAGCACTGAAATTCACATTTTGCCCTGTAGATCCACTTAGTGTGTCTCTGTGTGTGTGTGTGTGTGTGTTGTGTGTGTGTGTGTCTGTGTGTGTGTGTGTGTGTGTGTGTGTTTCTCTCTCTCTGTCTTTTACACAAACAGCACATGTCACTGCATTTTCACCACCTTTCATGTGCAGTGCACTGGACTTGCCAGCTGGTGGGCGCCCTCCGGTGGAGAAGACAGGCAATTGAGTGTCACAAGCTGTTAGCTGATAATGTGGTCGAACAGCGGCAGACACTTTGTGCTGCATTCAGCCAGCAGAGGGAGCCCCTCTTGTCAGATCACACTTTGACAGAAGCTGCCCTGCTTCTCCTTGTGTGCTTGTGTGACACTTGCCATGCATTTCAACACAAAAGGCATTACATATATGTGTAAAAAGCAAATGTACGAGCTGTGATAACTGTTGCTGATAAGATGAAGACTAGACTGATATATGAAATATTCCTTTATTGGGTGAGAAAAGCAGACCGTGTCATAACTGCTTTGAGTCATACAGAATAGATATCAGAGCCTTAAACAGGCTGACTTCTTTTTTTTTCTTTTCTTTCTTTTTTTTAAATTTCATAAAATTTTCATTCAATTGTTTCATTCCAGAACATTAACAAAAGTACATGAGAACCTCTGTACGCGGTCCAACTCAAACCCGGTGATCTCCAGAGAAATTAATTTTGACTGTAACTTAACGTGCAGAGGCACAACAGCTTATCTCCAGAGCGCACAAGCTGATCTCCTGATTTCTAATGTAGTTTTTCTTAAAAACTGCATTTCTAATACTTCACCCCTTTTCCTTTAAGCTACATTGGTTTCGTTGTAGTTGAAGTTTCCAAATTCCACTTTAAAAGAGTGAAGGACAAAAAAAAAGAAGCACACAAACAGGCTGACTTCTGCTAAATGGGTCAAACTGGGCAGAAAGTATACAAACACATAACATGCTTATAGGATATGATGTAACACTATAGATCAACTTGCTTCAGAATATATAAAGCATATAAACAATTACAGCAATAGGATGCAACAAACACAGCAGTGCTACTAATCCAAAATACTCAAAGCTTCACAGAACTGAAACAAACATTTATTGTTAGCTCCATTCTGCTGCTGATACATACTTTAGGTTTCTGAATATTAAACTTGTTGCTGCCTTTCATAGTGTGGACGAGGACATGCCAGGAACAGGAAACACAAGAGAGTCAGCCGTCCGAGCTTCACGGGGCCCGAATCAGCTGAACCCAAATTCAGCCCACCGCTGCCTCCAAATTCCTCGTCCTCTCCTCCGCCTCCTGCGACCTTTAGGCAGCAGCAGCCAGGTAAAGCATGCACTGTGACTCACTGTCCCAGCACCACAGGCCCTCTCTCACACTGACATCTCTACTCATTTCTCTTGTTTTGCCCTGATCTGTGAGCCGCTCTGTGTGTGCGTGCGTGCGTGTGTGTGTGTGTGTGACACAGAGAGAGAGGGGCCGAAAGAGAGCCAAACAGAATGACAGGCAGGCAGATCACAAAGCACTGAAATTCACATTTTGCCCTGTAGATCCACTTAGTGTGTCTCTGTGTGTGTGTGTGTGTGTCTGTGTGTGTGTGTGTCTGTGTGTGTGTGTGTGTGTGTGTGTTTCTCTCTCTGTCTTTTACACAAACAGCACATGTCACTGCATTTTCACCACCTTTCATGTGCAGTGCACTGGACTTGCCAGCTGGTGGGCGCCCTCCGGTGGAGAAGACAGGCAATTGAGTGTCACAAGCTGTTAGCTGATAATGTGGTCGAACAGCGGCAGACACTTTGTGCTGCATTCAGCCAGCAGAGGGAGCCCCTCTTGTCAGATCACACTTTGACAGAAGCTGCCCTGCTTCTCCTTGTGTGCTTGTGTGACACTTGCCATGCATTTCAACACAAAAGGCATTACATATATGTGTAAAAAGCAAATGTACGAGCTGTGATAACTGTTGCTGATAAGATGAAGACTAGACTGATATATGAAATATTCCTTTATTGGGTGAGAAAAGCAGACCGTGTCATAACTGCTTTGAGTCATACAGAATAGATATCAGAGCCTTAAACAGGCTGACTTCTTTTTCTTTTTCTTTTCTTTCTTTTTTTTAAATTTCATAAATTTTCATTCAATTGTTTCATTCCAGAACATTAACAAAAGTACATGAGAACCTCTGTACGCGGTCCAACTCAAACCCGGTGATCTCCAGAGAAATTAATTTTGACTGTAACTTAACGTGCAGAGGCACAACAGCTTATCTCCAGAGCGCACAAGCTGATCTCCTGATTTCTAATGTAGTTTTTCTTAAAAACTGCATTTCTAATACTTCACCCCTTTTCCTTTAAGCTACATTGGTTTCGTTGTAGTTGAAGTTTCCAAATTCCACTTTAAAAGAGTGAAGGGACAAAAAAAAGAAGCACACAAACAGGCTGACTTCTGCTAAATGGGTCAAACTGGGCAGAAAGTATACAAACACATAACATGCTTATAGGATATGATGTAACACTATAGATCAACTTGCTTCAGAATATATAAAGCATATAAACAATTACAGCAATAGGATGCAACAAACACAGCAGTGCTACTAATCCAAAATACTCAAAGCTTCACAGAACTGAAACAAACATTTATTGTTAGCTCCATTCTGCTGCTGATACATACTTTAGGTTTCTGAATATTAAACTTGTTGCTGCCTTTCATAGTGTGGACGAGGACATGCCAGGAACAGGAAACACAAGAGAGTCAGCCGTCCGAGCTTCACGGGGCCCGAATCAGCTGAACCCAAATTCAGCCCACCGCTGCCTCCAAATCTCCTCGTCCTCTCCTCCGCCTCCTGCGACCTTTAGGCAGCAGCAGCCAGGTAAAGCATGCACTGTGACTCACTGTCCCAGCACCACAGGCCCTCTCTCACACTGACATCTCTACTCATTTCTCTTGTTTTGCCCTGATCTGTGAGCCGCTCTGTGTGTGCGTGCGTGCGTGTGTGTGTGTGTGTGACACAGAGAGAGAGGGGCCGAAAGAGAGCCAAACAGAATGACAGGCAGGCAGATCACAAAGCACTGAAATTCACATTTTGCCCTGTAGATCCACTTAGTGTGTCTCTGTGTGTGTGTGTGTGTGTGTCTGTGTGTGTGTGTGTCTGTGTGTGTGTGTGTGTGTGTGTGTTTTCTCTCTCTGTCTTTTACACAAACAGCACATGTCACTGCATTTTCACCACCTTTCATGTGCAGTGCACTGGACTTGCCAGCTGGTGGGCGCCCTCCGGTGGAGAAGACAGGCAATTGAGTGTCACAAGCTGTTAGCTGATAATGTGGTCGAACAGCGGCAGACACTTTGTGCTGCATTCAGCCAGCAGAGGGAGCCCCTCTTGTCAGATCACACTTTGACAGAAGCTGCCCTGCTTCTCCTTGTGTGCTTGTGTGACACTTGCCATGCATTTCAACACAAAAGGCATTACATATATGTGTAAAAAGCAAATGTACGAGCTGTGATAACTGTTGCTGATAAGATGAAGACTAGACTGATATATGAAATATTCCTTTATTGGGTGAGAAAAGCAGACCGTGTCATAACTGCTTTGAGTCATACAGAATAGATATCAGAGCCTTAAACAGGCTGACTTCTTTTTCTTTTTCTTTTCTTTCTTTTTTTAAATTTCATAAAATTTTCATTCAATTGTTTCATTCCAGAACATTAACAAAAGTACATGAGAACCTCTGTACGCGGTCCAACTCAAACCCGGTGATCTCCAGAGAAATTAATTTTGACTGTAACTTAACGTGCAGAGGCACAACAGCTTATCTCCAGAGCGCACAAGCTGATCTCCTGATTTCTAATGTAGTTTTTCTTAAAAACTGCATTTCTAATACTTCACCCCTTTTCCTTTAAGCTACATTGGTTTGGTTGTAGTTGAAGTTTCCAAATTCCACTTTAAAAGAGTGAAGGGACAAAAAAAAAGAAGCACACAAACAGGCTGACTTCTGCTAAATGGGTCAAACTGGGCAGAAAGTATACAAACACATAACATGCTTATAGGATATGATGTAACACTATAGATCAACTTGCTTCAGAATATATAAAGCATATAAACAATTACAGCAATAGGATGCAACAAACACAGCAGTGCTACTAATCCAAAATACTCAAAGCTTCACAGAACTGAAACAAACATTTATTGTTAGCTCCATTCTGCTGCTGATACATACTTTTAGGTTTCTGAATATTAAACTTGTTGCTGCCTTTCATAGTGGTGACGCAGGACATGCCAGGAACAGGAAACACAAGAGAGTCAGCCGTCCGAGCTTCACGGGGCCCGAATCAGCTGAACCCAAATTCAGCCCACCGCTGCCTCCAAATCTCCTCGTCCTTCTCCTCCGCCTCCTGCGACCTTTAGGCAGCAGCAGCCAGGTAAAGCATGCACTGTGACTCACTGTCCAGCACCACAGGCCCTCTCTCACACTGACATCTCTACTCATTTCTCTTGTTTTGCCCTGATCTGTGAGCCGCTCTGTGTGTGCGTGCGTGCGTGTGTGTGTGTGTGTGACACAGAGAGAGGGGCCGAAAGAGAGCCAAACAGAATGACAGGCAGGCAGATCACAAAGCACTGAAATTCACATTTTGCCCTGTAGATCCACTTAGTGTGTCTCTGTGTGTGTGTTGTGTCTGTGTGTGTGTGTCTGTGTGTGTGTGTGTGTGTGTGTGTGTTTCTCTCTCTGTCTTTTACACAAACAGCACATGTCACTGCATTTTCACCACCTTTCATGTGCAGTGCACTGGACTTGCCAGCTGGTGGGCGCCCTCCGGTGGAGAAGACAGGCAATTGAGTGTCACAAGCTGTTAGCTGATAATGTGGTCGAACAGCGGCAGACACTTTGTGCTGCATTCAGCCAGCAGAGGGAGCCCCTCTTGTCAGATCACACTTTGACAGAAGCTGCCCTGCTTCTCCTTGTGTGCTTGTGTGACACTTGCCATGCATTTCAACACAAAAGGCATTACATATATGTGTAAAAAGCAAATGTACGAGCTGTGATAACTGTTGCTGATAAGATGAAGACTAGACTGATATATGAAATATTCCTTTATTGGGTGAGAAAAGCAGACCGTGTCATAACTGCTTTGAGTCATACAGAATAGATATCAGAGCCTTAAACAGGCTGACTTCTTTTTCTTTTTCTTTCTTCTTTTTTTTAAATTTCATAAAATTTTCATTCAATTGTTTCATTCCAGAACATTAACAAAAGTACATGAGAACCTCTGTACGCGGTCCACTCAAACCCGGTGATCTCCAGAGAAATTAATTTTGACTGTAACTTAACGTGCAGAGGCACAACAGCTTATCTCCAGAGCGCACAAGCTGATCTCCTGATTTCTAATGTAGTTTTTCTTAAAAACTGCATTTCTAATACTTCACCCCTTTTCCTTTAAGCTACATTGGTTTGGTTGTAGTTGAAGTTTCCAAATTCCACTTTAAAAGAGTGAAGGGACAAAAAAAAAGAAGCACACAAACAGGCTGACTTCTGCTAAATGGGTCAAACTGGGCAGAAAGTATACAAACACATAACATGCTTATAGGATATGATGTACACTATAGATCAACTTGCTTCAGAATATATAAAGCATATAAACAATTACAGCAATAGGATGCAACAAACACAGCAGTGCTACTAATCCAAAATACTCAAAGCTTCACAGAACTGAAACAAACATTTATTGTTAGCTCCATTCTGCTGCTGATACATACTTTAGGTTTCTGAATATTAAACTTGTTGCTGCCTTTCATAGTGTGGACGAGGACATGCCAGGAACAGGAAACACAAGAGAGTCAGCCGTCCGAGCTTCACGGGGCCCGAATCAGCTGAACCCAAATTCAGCCCACCGCTGCCTCCAAATCTCCTCGTCCTCTCCTCCGCCTCCTGCGACCTTTAGGCAGCAGCAGCCAGGTAAAGCATGCACTGTGACTCACTGTCCCAGCACCACAGGCCCTCTCTCACACTGACATCTCTACTCATTTCTCTTGTTTTGCCCTGATCTGTGAGCCGCTCTGTGTGTGCGTGCGTGCGTGTGTGTGTGTGTGTGACACAGAGAGAAGGGGCCGAAAGAGAGCCAAACAGAATGACAGGCAGGCAGATCACAAAGCACTGAAATTCACATTTTGCCCTGTAGATCCACTTAGTGTGTCTCTGTGTGTGTGTGTGTGTGTGTCTGTGTGTGTGTCTGTGTGTGTGTGTGTGTGTGTGTGTTCTCTCTCTCTGTCTTTTACACAAACAGCACATGTCACTGCATTTTCACCACCTTTCATGTGCAGTGCACTGGACTTGCCAGCTGGTGGGCGCCCTCCGGTGGAGAAGACAGGCAATTGAGTGTCACAAGCTGTTAGCTGATAATGTGGTCGAACAGCGGCAGACACTTTGTGCTGCATTCAGCCAGCAGAGGGAGCCCCTCTTGTCAGATCACACTTTGACAGAAGCTGCCCTGCTTCTCCTTGTGTGCTTGTGTGACACTTGCCATGCATTTCAACACAAAAGGCATTACATATATGTGTAAAAAGCAAATGTACGAGCTGTGATAACTGTTGCTGATAAGATGAAGACTAGACTGATATATGAAATATTCCTTTATTGGGTGAGAAAAGCAGACCGTGTCATAACTGCTTTGAGTCATACAGAATAGATATCAGAGCCTTAAACAGGCTGACTTCTTTTTCTTTTTCTTTTCTTTCTTTTTTAAATTTCATAAAATTTTCATTCAATTGTTTCATTCCAGAACATTAACAAAAGTACATGAGAACCTCTGTACGCGGTCCACTCAAACCCGGTGATCTCCAGAGAAATTAATTTTGACTGTAACTTAACGTGCAGAGGCACAACAGCTTATCTCCAGAGCGCACAAGCTGATCTCCTGATTTCTAATGTAGTTTTTCTTAAAAACTGCATTTCTAATACTTCACCCCTTTTCCTTTAAGCTACATTGGTTTCGTTGTAGTTGAAGTTTCCAAATTCCACTTTAAAAGAGTGAAGGGACAAAAAAAAAGAAGCACACAAACAGGCTGACTTCTGCTAAATGGGTCAAACTGGGCAGAAAGTATACAAACACATAACATGCTTATAGGATATGATGTAACACTATAGATCAACTTGCTTCAGAATATATAAAGCATATAAACAATTACAGCAATAGGATGCAACAAACACAGCAGTGCTACTAATCCAAAATACTCAAAGCTTCAGAACTGAAACAAACATTTATTGTTAGCTCCATTCTGCTGCTGATACATACTTTAGGTTTCTGAATATTAAACTTGTTGCTGCCTTTCATAGTGTGGACGAGGACATGCCAGGAACAGGAAACACAAGAGAGTCAGCCGTCCGAGCTTCACGGGGCCCGAATCAGCTGAACCCAAATTCAGCCCACCGCTGCCTCCAAATCTCCTCGTCCTCTCCTCCGCCTCCTGCGACCTTTAGGCAGCAGCAGCCAGGTAAAGCATGCACTGTGACTCACTGTCCCAGCACCACAGGCCCTCTCTCACACTGACATCTCTACTCATTTCTCTTGTTTTGCCCTGATCTGTGAGCCGCTCTGTGTGTGCGTGCGTGCGTGTGTGTGTGTGTGTGACACAGAGAGAGAGGGCCGAAAGAGAGCCAAACAGAATGACAGGCAGGCAGATCACAAAGCACTGAAATTCACATTTTGCCCTGTAGATCCACTTAGTGTGTCTCTGTGTGTGTGTGTGTGTGTCTGTGTGTGTGTGTGTCTGTGTGTGTGTGTGTGTGTGTGTGTTTCTCTCTCTCTGTCTTTTACACAAACAGCACATGTCACTGCATTTTCACCACCTTTCATGTGCAGTGCACTGGACTTGCCAGCTGGTGGGCGCCCTCCGGTGGAGAAGACAGGCAATTGAGTGTCACAAGCTGTTAGCTGATAATGTGGTCGAACAGCGGCAGACACTTTGTGCTGCATTCAGCCAGCAGAGGGAGCCCCTCTTGTCAGATCACACTTTGACAGAAGCTGCCCTGCTTCTCCTTGTGTGCTTGTGTGACACTTGCCATGCATTTCAACACAAAAGGCATTACATATATGTGTAAAAAGCAAATGTACGAGCTGTGATAACTGTTGCTGATAAGATGAAGACTAGACTGATATATGAAATATTCCTTTATTGGGTGAGAAAAGCAGACCGTGTCATAACTGCTTTGAGTCATACAGAATAGATATCAGAGCCTTAAACAGGCTGACTTCTTTTTCTTTTCTTTTCTTTCTTTTTTTTTTCATAAAATTTTCATTCAATTGTTTCATTCCAGAACATTAACAAAAGTACATGAGAACCTCTGTACGCGGTCCAACTCAAACCCGGTGATCTCCAGAGAAATTAATTTTGACTGTAACTTAACGTGCAGAGGCACAACAGCTTATCTCCAGAGCGCACAAGCTGATCTCCTGATTTCTAATGTAGTTTTTCTTAAAAACTGCATTTCTAATACTTCACCCCTTTTCCTTTAAGCTACATTGGTTTCGTTGTAGTTGAAGTTTCCAAATTCCACTTTAAAAGAGTGAAGGGACAAAAAAAAAGAAGCACACAAACAGGCTGACTTCTGCTAAATGGGTCAAACTGGGCAGAAAGTATACAAACACATAACATGCTTATAGGATATGATGTAACTCTATAGATCAACTTGCTTCAGAATATATAAAGCATATAAACAATTACAGCAATAGGATGCAACAAACACAGCAGTGCTACTAATCCAAAATACTCAAAGCTTCACAGAACTGAAACAAACATTTATTGTTAGCTCCATTCTGCTGCTGATACATACTTTAGGTTTCTGAATATTAAACTTGTTGCTGCCTTTCATAGTGTGGACGAGGACATGCCAGGAACAGGAAACACAAGAGAGTCAGCCGTCCGAGCTTCACGGGGCCCGAATCAGCTGAACCCAAATTCAGCCCACCGCTGCCTCCAAATCTCCTCGTCCTCTCCTCCGCCTCCTGCGACCTTTAGGCAGCAGCAGCCAGGTAAAGCATGCACTGTGACTCACTGTCCCAGCACCACAGGCCCTCTCTCACACTGACATCTCTACTCATTTCTCTTGTTTTGCCCTGATCTGTGAGCCGCTCTGTGTGTGCGTGCGTGCGTGTGTGTGTGTGTGTGACACAGAGAGAGAGGGGCCGAAAGAGAGCCAAACAGAATGACAGGCAGGCAGATCACAAAGCACTGAAATTCACATTTTGCCCTGTAGATCCACTTAGTGTGTCTCTGTGTGTGTGTGTGTGTGTCTGTGTGTGTGTGTCTGTGTGTGTGTGTGTGGTGTGTGTTTCTCTCTCTCTGTCTTTTACACAAACAGCACATGTCACTGCATTTTCACCACCTTTCATGTGCAGTGCACTGGACTTGCCAGCTGGTGGGCGCCCTCCGGTGGAGAAGACAGGCAATTGAGTGTCACAAGCTGTTAGCTGATAATGTGGTCGAACAGCGGCAGACACTTTGTGCTGCATTCAGCCAGCAGAGGGAGCCCCTCTTGTCAGATCACACTTTGACAGAAGCTGCCCTGCTTCTCCTTGTGTGCTTGTGTGACACTTGCCATGCATTTCAACACAAAAGGCATTACATATATGTGTAAAAAGCAAATGTACGAGCTGTGATAACTGTTGCTGATAAGATGAAGACTAGACTGATATATGAAATATTCCTTTATTGGGTGAGAAAAGCAGACCGTGTCATAACTGCTTTGAGTCATACAGAATAGATATCAGAGCCTTAAACAGGCTGACTTCTTTTTCTTTTTCTTTCTTTTTTTTTTAAATTTCATAAAATTTTCATTCAATTGTTTCATTCCAGAACATTAACAAAAGTACATGAGAACCTCTGTACGCGGTCCAACTCAAACCCGGTGATCTCCAGAGAAATTAATTTTGACTGTAACTTAACGTGCAGAGGCACAACAGCTTATCTCCAGAGCGCACAAGCTGATCTCCTGATTTCTAATGTAGTTTTCTTAAAAACTGCATTTCTAATACTTCACCCCTTTTCCTTTAAGCTACATTGGTTTGGTTGTAGTTGAAGTTTCCAAATTCCACTTTAAAAGAGTGAAGGGACAAAAAAAAAGAAGCACACAAACAGGCTGACTTCTGCTAAATGGGTCAAACTGGGCAGAAAGTATACAAACACATAACATGCTATAGGATATGATGTAACACTATAGATCAACTTGCTTCAGATATATAAAGCATATAAACAATTACAGCAATAGGATGCAACAAACACAGCAGTGCTACTAATCCAAAATACTCAAAGCTTCACAGAACTGAAACAAACATTTATTGTTAGCTCCATTCTGCTGCTGATACATACTTTAGGTTTCTGAATATTAAACTTGTTGCTGCCTTTCATAGTGTGGACGAGGACATGCCAGGAACAGGAAACACAAGAGAGTCAGCCGTCCGAGCTTCACGGGCCCGAATCAGCTGAACCCAAATTCAGCCCACCGCTGCCTCCAAATCTCCTCGTCCTCTCCTCCGCCTCCTGCGACCTTTAGGCAGCAGCAGCCAGGTAAAGCATGCACTGTGACTCACTGTCCCAGCACCACAGGCCCTCTCTCACACTGACATCTCTACTCATTTCTCTTGTTTTGCCCTGATCTGTGAGCCGCTCTGTGTGTGCGTGCGTGCGTGTGTGTGTGTGTGTGACACAGAGAGAGAGGGGCCGAAAGAGAGCCAAACAGAATGACAGGCAGGCAGATCACAAAGCACTGAAATTCACATTTTGCCCTGTAGATCCACTTAGTGTGTCTCTGTGTGTGTGTGTGTGTGTGTTGTGTGTGTCTGTGTGTGTGTGTGTGTGTGTGTGTGTTTCTCTCTCTCTGTCTTTTACACAAACAGCACATGTCACTGCATTTTCACCACCTTTCATGTGCAGTGCACTGGACTTGCCAGCTGGTGGGCGCCCTCCGGTGGAGAAGACAGGCAATTGAGTGTCACAAGCTGTTAGCTGATAATGTGGTCGAACAGCGGCAGACACTTTGTGCTGCATTCAGCCAGCAGAGGGAGCCCCTCTTGTCAGATCACACTTTGACAGAAGCTGCCCTGCTTCTCCTTGTGTGCTTGTGTGACACTTGCCATGCATTTCAACACAAAAGGCATTACATATATGTGTAAAAGCAAATGTACGAGCTGTGATAACTGTTGCTGATAAGATGAAGACTAGACTGATATATGAAATATTCCTTTATTGGGTGAGAAAAGCAGACCGTGTCATAACTGCTTTGAGTCATACAGAATAGATATCAGAGCCTTAAACAGGCTGACTTCTTTTCTTTTTCTTTTCTTTCTTTTTTTTAAATTTCATAAAATTTTCATTCAATTGTTTCATTCCAGAACATTAACAAAAGTACATGAGAACCTCTGTACGCGGTCCAACTCAAACCCGGTGATCTCCAGAGAAATTAATTTTGACTGTAACTTAACGTGCAGAGGCACAACAGCTTATCTCCAGAGCGCACAAGCTGATCTCCTGATTTCTAATGTAGTTTTTCTTAAAACTGCATTTCTAATACTTCACCCCTTTTCCTTTAAGCTACATTGGTTTCGTTGTAGTTGAAGTTTCCAAATTCCACTTTAAAAGAGTGAAGGGACAAAAAAAAAGAAGCACACAAACAGGCTGACTTCTGCTAAATGGGTCAAACTGGGCAGAAAGTATACAAACACATAACATCCTTATAGGATATGATGTACACTATAGATCAACTTGCTTCAGAATATATAAAGCATATAAACAATTACAGCAATAGGATGCAACAAACACAGCAGTGCTACTAATCCAAAATACTCAAAGCTTCACAGAACTGAAACAAACATTTATTGTTAGCTCCATTCTGCTGCTGATACATACTTTAGGTTTCTGAATATTAAACTTGTTGCTGCCTTTCATAGTGTGGACGAGGACATGCCAGGAACAGGAAACACAAGAGAGTCAGCCGTCCGAGCTTCACGGGGCCCGAATCAGCTGAACCCAAATTCAGCCCACGCTGCCTCCAAATCTCCTCGTCCTCTCCTCCGCCTCCTGCGACCTTTAGGCAGCAGCAGCCAGGTAAAGCATGCACTGTGACTCACTGTCCCAGCACCACAGGCCCTCTCTCACACTGACATCTCTACTCATTTCTCTTGTTTTGCCCTGATCTGTGAGCCGCTCTGTGTGTGCGTGCGTGCGTGTGTGTGTGTGTGTGACACAGAGAGAGAGGGGCCGAAAGAGAGCCAAACAGAATGACAGGCAGGCAGATCACAAAGCACTGAAATTCACATTTTGCCCTGTAGATCCACTTAGTGTGTCTCTGTGTGTGTGTGTGTGTGTGTCTGTGTGTGTGTGTCTGTGTGTGTGTGTGTGTGTGTGTGTTCTCTCTCTCTGTCTTTTACACAAACAGCACATGTCACTGCATTTTCACCACCTTTCATGTGCAGTGCACTGGACTTGCCAGCTGGTGGCGCCCTCCGGTGGAGAAGACAGGCAATTGAGTGTCACAAGCTGTTAGCTGATAATGTGGTCGAACAGCGGCAGACACTTTGTGCTGCATTCAGCCAGCAGAGGGAGCCCCTCTTGTCAGATCACACTTTGACAGAAGCTGCCCTGCTTCTCCTTGTGTGCTTGTGTGACACTTGCCATGCATTTCAACACAAAAGGCATTACATATATGTGTAAAAAGCAAATGTACGAGCTGTGATAACTGTTGCTGATAAGATGAAGACTAGACTGATATATGAAATATTCCTTTATTGGGTGAGAAAAGCAGACCGTGTCATAACTGCTTTGAGTCATACAGAATAGATATCAGAGCCTTAAACAGGCTGACTTCTTTTCTTTTTCTTTCTTTCTTTTTTTAAATTTCATAAAATTTTCATTCAATTGTTTCATTCCAGAACATTAACAAAAGTACATGAGAACCTCTGTACGCGGTCCAACTCAAACCCGGTGATCTCCAGAGAAATTAATTTTGACTGTAACTTAACGTGCAGAGCACAACAGCTTATCTCCAGAGCGCACAAGCTGATCTCCTGATTTCTAATGTAGTTTTTCTTAAAAACTGCATTCTAATACTTCACCCCTTTTCCTTTAAGCTACATTGGTTTCGTTGTAGTTGAAGTTTCCAAATTCCACTTTAAAAGAGTGAAGGGACAAAAAAAAAGAAGCACACAAACAGGCTGACTTCTGCTAAATGGGTCAAACTGGGCAGAAAGTATACAAACACATAACATGCTTATAGGATATGATGTAACACTATAGATCAACTTGCTTCAGAATATATAAAGCATATAAACAATTACAGCAATAGGATGCAACAAACACAGCAGTGCTACTAATCCAAAATACTCAAAGCTTCACAGAACTGAAACAAACATTTATTGTTAGCTCCATTCTGCTGCTGATACATACTTTAGGTTTCTGAATATTAAACTTGTTGCTGCCTTTCATAGTGTGGACGAGGACATGCCAGGAACAGGAAACACAAGAGAGTCAGCCGTCCGAGCTTCACGGGGCCCGAATCAGCTGAACCCAAATTCAGCCCACCGCTGCCTCCAAATCTCCTCGTCCTCTCCTCCGCCTCCTGCGACCTTTAGGCAGCAGCAGCCAGGTAAAGCATGCACTGTGACTCACTGTCCCAGCACCACAGGCCCTCTCTCACACTGACATCTCTACTCATTTCTTGTTTTCCCTGATCTGTGAGCCGCTCTGTGTGTGCGTGCGTGCGTGTGTGTGTGTGTGACACAGAGAGAGGGGCCGAAAGAGAGCCAAACAGAATGACAGGCAGGCAGATCACAAAGCACTGAAATTCACATTTTGCCCTGTAGATCCACTTAGTGTGTCTCTGTGTGTGTGTGTGTGTGTCTGTGTGTGTGTGTGTCTGTGTGTGTGTGTGTGTGTGTGTGTTTCTCTCTCTCTGTCTTTTACACAAACAGCACATGTCACTGCATTTCACCACCTTTCATGTGCAGTGCACTGGACTTGCCAGCTGGTGGCGCCCTCCGGTGGAGAAGACAGGCAATTGAGTGTCACAAGCTGTTAGCTGATAATGTGGTCGAACAGCGGCAGACACTTTGTGCTGCATTCAGCCAGCAGAGGGAGCCCCTCTTGTCAGATCACACTTTGACAGAAGCTGCCCTGCTTCTCCTTGTGTGCTTGTGTGACACTTGCCATGCATTTCAACACAAAAGGCATTACATATATGTGTAAAAGCAAATGTACGAGCTGTGATAACTGTTGCTGATAAGATGAAGACTAGACTGATATATGAAATATTCCTTTATTGGGTGAGAAAAGCAGACCGTGTCATAACTGCTTTGAGTCATACAGAATAGATATCAGAGCCTTAAACAGGCTGACTTCTTTTTCTTTTCTTTTCTTTCTTTTTTTTAAATTTCATAAAATTTTCATTCAATTGTTTCATTCCAGAACATTAACAAAAGTACATGAACCTCTGTACGCGGTCCAACTCAAACCCGGTGATCTCCAGAGAAATTAATTTTGACTGTAACTTAACGTGCAGAGGCACAACAGCTTATCTCCAGAGCGCACAAGCTGATCTCCTGATTTCTAATGTAGTTTTTCTTAAAAACTGCATTTCTAATACTTCACCCCTTTTCCTTTAAGCTACATTGGTTTCGTTGTAGTTGAAGTTTCCAAATTCCACTTTAAAAGAGTGAAGGGACAAAAAAAAGAAGCACACAAACAGGCTGACTTCTGCTAAATGGGTCAAACTGGGCAGAAAGTATACAAACACATAACATGCTTATAGGATATGATGTAACTCTATAGATCAACTTGCTTCAGTATATAAAGCATATAAACAATTACAGCAATAGGATGCAACAAACACAGCAGTGCTACTAATCCAAAATACTCAAAGCTTCACAGAACTGAAACAAACATTTTTGTTAGCTCCATTCTGCTGCTGATACATACTTTAGGTTTCTGAATATTAAACTTGCTGCCTTTCATAGTGTGGACGAGGACATGCCAGGAACAGGAAACACAAAGAGTCAGCCGTCCGAGCTTCACGGGCCCGAATCAGCTGAACCCAAATTCAGCCCACCGCTGCCTCCAAATCTCCTCGTCCTCTCCTCCGCCTCCTGCGACCTTTAGGCAGCAGCAGCCAGGTAAAGCATGCACTGTGACTCACTGTCCCAGCACCACAGGCCCTCTCTCACACTGACATCTCTACTCATTTCTTGTTTGCCCTGACCTGTGAGCCGCTCTGTGTGTGCGTGCGTGCGTGTGTGTGTGTGTGTGACACAGAGAGAGAGGGGCCGAAAGAGAGCCAAACAGAATGACAGGCAGGCAGATCACAAAGCACTGAAATTCACATTTGCCCTGTAGATCCACTTAGTGTGTCTCTGTGTGTGTGTGTGTGTCTGTGTGTGTGTGTCTGTGTGTGTGTGTGTGTGTGTGTTTCTCTCTCTCTGTCTTTTACACAAACAGCACATGTCACTGCATTTTCACCACCTTTCATGTGCAGTGCACTGGACTTGCCAGCTGGTGGGCGCCCTCCGGTGGAGAAGACAGGCAATTGAGTGTCACAAGCTGTTAGCTGATAATGTGGTCGAACAGCGGCAGACACTTTGTGCTGCATTCAGCCAGCAGAGGGAGCCCCTCTTGTCAGATCACACTTTGACAGAAGCTGCCCTGCTTCTCCTTGTGTGCTTGTGTGACACTTGCCATGCATTTCAACACAAAAGGCATTACATATATGTGTAAAAAGCAAATGTACGAGCTGTGATAACTGTTGCTGATAAGATGAAGACTAGACTGATATATGAAATATTCTTTATTGGGTGAGAAAAGCAGACCGTGTCATAACTGCTTTGAGTCATACAGAATAGATATCAGAGCCTTAAACAGGCTGACTTCTTTTTCTTTTTCTTTTCTTTCTTTTTTAATTTCATAAAATTTTCATTCAATGTTTCATTCCAGAACATTAAAAGTACATGAGAACCTCTGTACGCGGTCCAACTCAAACCCGGTGATCTCCAGAGAAATTAATTTTGACTGTAACTTAACGTGCAGAGGCACAACAGCTTATCTCCAGAGCGCACAAGCTGATCTCCTGATTTCTAATGTAGTTTTTCTTAAAAACTGCATTTCTAATACTTCACCCCTTTTCCTTTAAGCTACATGGTTTCGTTGTAGTTGAAGTTTCCAAATTCCACTTTAAAAGTGAAGGGACAAAAAAAAGCACACAAACAGGCTGACTTAAATGGGTCAAACTGGGCAGAAAGTATACAAACACATAACATCCTTATAGGATATGATGTAACTCTATAGATCAACTTGCTTCAGAATATATAAAGCATATAAACAATTACAGCAATAGGATGCAACAAACACAGCAGTGCTACTAATCCAAAATACTCAAAGCTTCACAGAACTGAAACAAACATTTATTGTTAGCTCCATTCTGCTGCTGATACATACTTTAGGTTTCTGAATATTAAACTTGTTGCTGCCTTTCATAGTGTGGACGAGGACATGCAGGAACAGGAACACAAGAGTCAGCCGTCCGAGCTTCACGGGGCCCGAATCAGCTGAACCCAAATTCAGCCACCGCTGCCTCCAAATCTCCTCGTCCTCTCCTCCGCCTCCTGCGACCTTTAGGCAGCAGCAGCCAGGTAAGCATGCACTGTGACTCACTGTCCCAGCACCACAGGCCCTCTCTCACATGACATCTCTACTCATTTCTCTTGTTTGCCCTGATCTGTGAGCCGCTCTGTGTGTGCTGCGTGCGTGTGTTGTGTGTGTGACACAGAGAGAGGGGCCGAAGAGAGCCAAACAGAATGACAGGCAGGCAGATCACAAAGCACTGAAATTCACATTTTCCCTGTAGATCCACTTAGTGTGTCTCTGTGTGTGTGTGTGTGTGTGTGTGTGTCTGGTGTGTGTGGTGTGTGTGTGTGTTTCTCTCTCTCTGTTTACACAAACAGCACATGTCACTGCATTTCACCACCTTTCATGTGCAGTGCACTGGACTTGCCAGCTGGTGGGCGCCCTCCGGTGGAGAAGACAGGCAATTGAGTTAGCTGTAAGCTTTTCGAACAGCGGCAGACACTTTGTGCTGCATTCAGCCAGCAGAGGAGCCCCTCTTGTCAATCACACTTTGACAGAAGCTGCCCTGCTTCTCCTTGTGTGCTTGTGTGACACTTGCCATGCATTTCAACACAAAAAGGCATTACATATATGTGTAAAAAAATGTACGAGCTGTGATAACTGTTGCTGATAAGATGAAGACTAGACTGATATATGAAATATTCCTTTATTGGGTGAGAAAAGCAGACCGTGTCATAACTGCTTTGAGTCATACAGAATAGATATCAGAGCCTTAAACAGGCTGACTTCTTTTTCTTTTTCTTTCTTCTTTTTTTAAATTTCATAAATTTTCATTCAATTGTTTCATTCCAGAACATTAACAAAAGTACATGAGAACCTCTGTAGCGGTCCAACTCAAACCCGGTGATCTCCAGAGAAATTAATTTTGACTGTAACTTAACGTGCAGAGGCACAACAGCTTATCTCCAGAGCGCACAAGCTGATCTCCTGATTTCTAATGTAGTTTTCTTAAAAACTGCATTTCTAATATTCACCCCTTTTCCTTTAAGCTACATTGTTTCGTTGTAGTTGAAGTTTCCAAATTCCACTTTAAAAGAGTGAAGACAAAAAAAAAGAAGCACACAAACAGGCTGACTTCTGCTAAATGGTCAAACTGGGCAGAAAGTATACAAACACATAACATCCTTATAGGATATGATGTAACTATAGATCAACTTGCTTCAGAATATATAAAGCATAAACAATTACAGCAATAGGATGCAACAAAACACAGCAGTGCTACTAATCCAAAATACTCAAGCTTCAGAACTGAAACAAACATTATTGTTAGCTCCATTCTGCTGCTGATACATACTTTAGGTTTCTGAATATTAAACTTGTTGCTGCCTTTCATAGTGTGGACGAGGACATGCCAGGAACAGGAAACACAAGAGAGTCAGCCGTCCGAGCTTCACGGGGCCGAATCAGCTGAACCCAAATTCAGCCCACCGCTGCTCCAAATCTCCTCGTCCTCTCCTCCGCTCTGCCGACCTTTAGGCAGCAGCAGCCAGGTAAAGCATGCACTGTGACTCACTGTCCCAGCACCACAGGCCCTCTCTCACACTGACATCTCTACTCATTTCTCTTGTTTGCCCTGACCGGTGAGCCGCTCTGTGGTGCGTGCGTGCGTGTGTGTGTGTGTGACACAGAGAGAGAGGCCGAAAGAGAGCCAAACAGAATGACAGGCAGGCAGATCACAAAGCACTGAAATTCACATTTGCCCTGTAGATCCACTTAGTGTGTCTCTGTGTGTGTGTGTGTGTGTCTGTGTGTGTGTGTGTCTGTGTGTGTGTGTGTGTGTTCTCTCTCTGTCTTTACACAACAGCACATGTCACTGCATTTCACCACCTTTCATGTGCAGTGCACTGGACTTGCCAGCTGGTGGCGCTCCGTGGAGAAAAGCATTGAGTGTCACAAGCTGTTAGCTGATAATGTGGTCGAACAGCGGCAGACACTTTGTGCTGCATTCAGCCAGCAGAGGGAGCCCCTCTTGTCAGATCACACTTTGACAGAAGCTGCCCTGCTTCTCCTTGTGTGCTTGTGTGACACTTGCCATGCATTTCAACACAAAAGCATTACATATATTGTAAAAAGCAAATGTACGAGCTGTGATAACTGTTGCTGATAAGATGAAGACTAGACTGATATATGAAATATTCCTTATTGGGTGAGAAAAGCAGACCGTGTCATAACTGCTTTGAGTCATACAGTAGATATCAGAGCCTTAAACAGGCTGACTTCTTTTTCTTTTCTTTTCTTTCTTTTTTTTAAATTTCATAAAAATTTTCATTCAATTGTTTCATTCCAGAACATTAACAAAAGTACATGAGACCTCTGTACGCGGTCCACTCAAACCCGGTGATCTCCAGAAATTAATTTGACTGTAACTTAACGTGCAGAGGCACAACAGCTTATCTCCAGAGCGCACAAGCTGATCTCCTGATTTCTAATGTAGTTTTCTTAAAAATAATACTTCACCCCTTTCCTTTAAGCTACATTGGTTCGTTGTAGTTGAAGTTTCCAAATTCCACTTTAAAAGAGTGAAGGGACAAAAAAAAGAAGCACACAACAGGCTGACTTCTGCTAAATGGGTCAAACGGGCAGAAAGTTACAAACACATAACATCCTTATGATATGATGTACACTATGATCAACTTGCTTCAGAATATATAAAGCATATAAACAATTACAGCAATAGATGCAACAAACACAGCAGTGCTACTAATCCAAAATACTCAAAGCTTCATAGAACTGAAACAAACATTTATTGTTAGCTCCATTCTGCTGCTGATACATACTTTAGGTTTCTGAATATTAAACTTGTTGCTGCCTTCATAGTGTGGACGAGGACATGCCAGGAACAGGAAACACAAGAGAGTTCAGCCGTCGAGCTTCACGGGCCGATCAGCTGAACCCAAATTCACCCACCGCTGCCTCCAAATCTCCTCGTCTCTCCTCCGCCTCCTGCGACCTTTAGGCAGCAGCAGCCAGGTAAAGCATGCACTGTGACTCACTGTCCCAGCACCACAGGCCCTCCTCACACTGACATCTCTACTCATTTCTCTTGTTTTCCCTGATCTGTG
>NW_020329330.1:0-8752 GCF_001858045.2 Oreochromis niloticus | reverse complement strand
TTAGAGACAATCACTCCTGTGTTATAATGTTAATTGAAGTTTATCAGGTCAGATGACCAATAGATGATAAGAAATATACTCTTACTGATTATTAGAGTTGAAAAGTACTTTGCTAAGCAAAATTAAATGAGGTTAGGCTGCAACTTGAAACGTTTACATAAAAGGTTCAGTTGGTGATGCATGAAAGAAAAATAATTTTCTTCTACAAATCTATTGGAGAATTCTGATTGTAAGAAATGAAAAATATTCAAAGAGTGAAACTGTTGGAAAAGTGAAGGTTTTGTGCAGCTGGGTGTTGCAGCCCCTTTAGAGGAAAATGTAAACTTGGTTTAATCGAGGTTAAAAAGAAACTGGGATGATCCAGACACATTTATTGTTTCTTTAATCCCCACAATAGTTTGAGTTTGTGCTCAAATGTCTTAAAAAGCTGTTTTGAGTGATAAGTTAGGCTTTTAATGTGTTAAACTTGCATTAGATAAGACAATGTACCACTGAACACAGGAGGGATTATTGCTGAAAATGGGTCTGAACACCTCTGTAGATATTCTATTAAAAATCATTCATGATTTGTGATCAGTGTTAATATTAAGCATTTATATGATTATTTAAGCTTTTGATTAATTGCTGTGATTCAATCTGAAACCAAATTTGAGTCTAATCTAATAATAATAATAAAATGTATTATTATTATTATTATTATTATTATTATTATTCAGAAAACAAGACATTTCTAATTCACCTCAGACCTTTGAGCTGTGCTCTACATTGTAATGATAGTGTATGGTTATTGATTAGAGCAGATGATATGAGACCATCAGGAGAGACTGTTAAAAAGTTATGAGCTGTCTTGATGCAGAGAAAGTGGAGTTTGTCATCCTTGAATGATGGGATTCAAGATTTGAATGATGCTCTGCCTCTGTGCTCAAGTTCAGACATAGGCTTTAAGCAACCATGAGCCACTGATACGCGTGATAGATTAATCAGCATGTATCAAGTGGGCTTGTTAAACAGCTCTGATAGGAGAAAGTCAATGAGCACGCAATAAAGTGGACTTGTTAGGGCCAGTTTACCACCAGCCTTGCTGAAGTTGAACTTCATTTGTATTTAAAGACAGACTAAAGAAAATTCTTATTTAAACTGGTGATAAATCCAGGTCAGATACAGTTACATACAACATACAGTACACACTGCTGCTCAAAGGTTGGAGGTCAGTTAGAAAAGTCCCTGATTTTAATAAAAAATTGGCTTTAATGTAACATCACATGAAGGTTATCAGTAATGTTTTCACAGCTTTAATCAAATCATTCATCATCCATAAGTTGTGATGGAAAAATGTCTGCAAGCGTGCAGGAGCCCATTTTAGAGACAATCACTCCTGTGTTATAATGTTAATTGAAGTTTATCAGGTCAGATGACCAATAGATGATAAGAAATATACTCTTACTGATTATTAGAGTTGAAAAGTACTTTGCTAAGCAAAATTAAATGAGGTTAGGCTGCAACTTGAAACGTTTACATAAAAGGTTCAGTTGGTGATGCATGAAAGAAAAATAATTTTCTTCTACAAATCTATTGGAGAATTCTGATTGTAAGAAATGAAAAAATTCAAGAGTGAAACTGTTGGAAAAGTGAAGGTTTTGTGCAGCTGGGTGTTGCAGCCCCTTTAGAGGAAAATTAACTTGGTTTAATGAGGTTAAAAAGAGAAACTGGGATGATCCAGACACATTTATTGTTTCTTTAATCCCACAATAGTTTGAGTTTGTGCTCAATGTCTTAAAAGCTGTTTTGAGTGATAAGTTAGGCTTTTAATGGTGTTAAACTGCATTAGATAAGACAATGTACCACTGAACACAGGAGGGATTATTGCTGAAAATGGGTCTCTGAACACCTCTGTAGATATTCTATTAAAAATCATTCATGATTTGTGATCAGTGTTAATATTAAGCATTTATATGATTATTTAAGCTTTTGATTAATTGCTGTGATTCAATCTGAAACCAAATTTGAGTCTAATCTAATAATAATAATAAAATGTATTATTATACAAATGTATTATTATTATTATTATTATTATTATTATTATTATTAATATTCAGAAAACAAGACATTTCTAATTCACCTCAGACCTTTGAGCTGTGCTCTACATTGTAATGATAGTGTATGGTTATTGATTAGAGCAGATGATATGAGACCATCAGGAGAGACTGTTAAAAAGTTATGAGCTGTCTTGATGCAGAGAAAGTGGAGTTTGTCATCCTTGAATGATGGGATTCAAGATTTGAATGATGCTCTGCCTCTGTGCTCAAGTTCAGACATAGGCTTTAAGCAACCATGAGCCACTGATACGCGTGATAGATTAATCAGCATGTATCAAGTGGGCTTGTTAAACAGCTCTGATAGGAGAAAGTCAATGAGCACGCAATAAAGTGGACTGTTAGGGCCAGTTTACCACCAGCCTTGCTGAAGTTGAACTTCATTTGTATTTAAAGACAGACTAAAGAAAATTCTTATTTGAAACTGGTGATAAAATCCAGGTCAGATACAGTTACATACAAACATACAGTACACACTGCTGCTCAAAGGTTGAGGTCAGTTAGAAAAGTCCCTGATTTTAATAAAAAATTGGCTTTAATGTAACATCACATGAAGGTTATCAGTAATGTTTTCACAGCTTTAATCAAATCATTCATCATCCATAAGTTGTGATGGAAAAATGTCTGCAAGCGTGCAGGAGCCCATTTTTAGAGACAATCACTCCTGTGTTATAATGTTAATTGAAGTTTATCAGGTCAGATGACCAATAGATGATAAGAAATATACTCTTACTGATTATTAGAGTTGAAAAGTACTTTGCTAAGCAAAATTAAATGAGGTTAGGCTGCAACTTGAAACGTTTACATAAAAGGTTCAGTTGGTGATGCATGAAAGAAAATAATTTTCTTCTACAAATCTATTGGAGAATTCTGATTGTAAGAAATGAAAAATATTCAGAGAGTGAAACTGTTGGAAAAGTGAAGGTTTTGTGCAGCTGGGTGTTGCAGCCCCTTTAGAGGAAAATGTAAACTTGGTTTAATGAGGTTAAAAACAGAAACTGGGATGATCCAGACACATTTATTGTTCTTTAATCCCCACAATAGTTTGAGTTTGTGCTCAAATGTCTTAAAAAGCTGTTTTGAGTGATAAGTTAGGCTTTTAATGTGTTAAACTTGCATTAGATAAGACAATGTACCACTGAACACAGGAGGGATTATTGCTGAAAATGGGTCTTGAACACCTCTGTAGATATTCTATTAAAAATCATTCATGATTTGTGATCAGTGTTAATATTAAGCATTTATATGATTATTTAAGCTTTTGATTAATTGCTGTGATTCAATCTGAAACCAAATTTGAGTCTAATCTAATAATAATAATAAAATGTATTATATATTATTATTATTATTATTATAATATTAATATTCAGAAAACAAGACATTTCTAATTCACCTCAGACCTTGAGCTGTGCTCTACATTGTAATGATAGTGTATGGTTATTGATTAGAGCAGATGATATGAGACCATCAGGAGAGACTGTTAAAAAGTTATGAGCTGTCTTGATGCAGAGAAAGTGGAGTTTGTCATCCTTGAATGATGGGATTCAAGATTTGAATGATGCTCTGCCTCTGTGCTCAAGTTCAGACATAGGCTTTAAGCAACCATGAGCCACTGATACGCGTGATAGATTAATCAGCATGTATCAAGTGGGCTTGTTAAACAGCTCTGATAGGAGAAAGTCAATGAGCACGCAATAAAGTGGACTTGTTAGGGCCAGTTTACCACCAGCCTTGCTAAAGTTGAACTTCATTTGTATTTAAAGACAGACTTAAAGAAAATTCTTATTTAAAACTGGTGATAAAATCCAGGTCAGATACAGTTACATACAAACATACAGTACACACTGCTGCTCAAAGGTTGGAGGTCAGTTAGAAAAGTCCCTGATTTTAATAAAAATTGGCTTTAATGTAACATCACATGAAGGTTATCAGTAATGTTTTCACAGCTTTAATCAAATCATTCATCATCCATAAGTTGTGATGGAAAAATGTCTGCAAGCGTGCAGGAGCCCATTTTTAGAGACAATCACTCCTGTGTTATAATGTTAATTGAAGTTATCAGGTCAGATGACCAATAGATGATAAGAAATATACTCTTACTGATTATTAGAGTTGAAAAGTACTTTGCTAAGCAAAATTAAATGAGGTTAGGCTGCAACTTGAAACGTTTACATAAAAGGTTCAGTTGGTGATGCATGAAAGAAAAATAATTTTCTTCTACAAATCTATTGGAGAATTCTGATTGTAAGAAATGAAAAATATTCAAAGAGTGAAACTGTTGGAAAAGTGAAGGTTTGTGCAGCTGGGTGTTGCAGCCCCTTTAGAGGAAAATGTAAACTTGGTTTATCGAGGTTAAAAAGAGAAACTGGGATGATCCAGACACATTTATTGTTTCTTTAATCCCCACAATAGTTTGAGTTTGTGCTCAAATGTCTTAAAAAGCTGTTTTGAGTGATAAGTTAGGCTTTTAATGTGTTAAACTTGCATTAGATAAGACAATGTACCACTGAACACAGGAGGGATTATTGCTGAAAATGGGTCTCTGAACACCTCTGTAGATATTCTATTAAAAATCATTCATGATTTGTGATCAGTGTTAATATTAAGCATTTATATGATTATTTAAGCTTTTGATTAATTGCTGTGATTCAATCTGAAACCAAATTTGAGTCTAATCTAATAATAATAATAAAATGTATTATTATACAAATGTATTATTATTATTATTATTATTATTAATATTAATATTCAGAAAACAAGACATTTCTAATTCACCTCAGACCTTTGAGCTGTGCTCTACATTGTAATGATAGTGTATGGTTATTGATTAGAGCAGATGATATGAGACCATCAGGAGAGACTGTTAAAAGTTATGAGCTGTCTTGATGCAGAGAAAGTGGAGTTTGTCATCCTTGAATGATGGGATTCAAGATTTGAATGATGCTCTGCCTCTGTGCTCAAGTTCAGACATAGGCTTTAAGCAACCATGAGCCACTGATACGCGTGATAGATTAATCAGCATGTATCAAGTGGGCTTGTTAAACAGCTCTGATAGGAGAAAGTCAATGAGCACGCAATAAAGTGGACTTGTTAGGGCAGTTTACCACCAGCCTTGCTGAAGTTGAACTTCATTTGTATTTAAAGACAGACTAAAGAAAATTCTTATTTGAAACTGGTGATAAAATCCAGGTCAGATACAGTTACATACAAACATACAGTACACACTGCTGCTCAAAGGTTGGAGGTCAGTTAGAAAAGTCCCTGATTTTAATAAAAAATTGGCTTTAATGTAACATCACATGAAGGTTATCAGTAATGTTTTCACAGCTTTAATCAAATCATTCATCATCCATAAGTTGTGATGGAAAAATGTCTGCAAGCGTGCAGGAGCCCATTTTTAGAGACAATCACTCCTGTTTATAATGTTAATTGAAGTTTATCAGGTCAGATGACCAATAGATGATAAGAAATATACTCTTACTATTATTAGAGTTGAAAAGTACTTTGCTAAGCAAAATTAAATGAGGTTAGGCTGCAACTTGAAACGTTTACATAAAAGGTTCAGTTGGTGATGCATGAAAGAAAAATAATTTTCTTCTACAAATCTATTGGAGAATTCTGATTGTAAGAAATGAAAAATATTCAGAGAGTGAAACTGTTGGAAAAGTGAAGGTTTTGTGCAGCTGGGTGTTGCAGCCCCTTTAGAGGAAATGTAAACTTGGTTTAATGAGGTTAAAAAAGAAACTGGGATGATCCAGACACATTTATTGTTTCTTTAATCCCCACAATAGTTTGAGTTTGTGCTCAATGTCTTAAAAAGCTGTTTTGAGTGATAAGTTAGGCTTTAATGTGTTAAACTTGCATTAGATAAGACAATGTACCACTGAACACAGGAGGGATTATTGCTGAAAATGGGTCTGTGAACACCTCTGTAGATATTCTATTAAAATCATTCATGATTTGTGATCAGTGTTAATATTAAGCATTTATATGATTATTTAAGCTTTTGATTAATTGCTGTGATTCAATCTGAAACCAAATTTGAGTCTAATCTAATAATAATAATAAATGTATTATTATTATTATTATTATTATTCAGAAAACAAGACATTTCTAATAAAATGTACCTCAGACCTTTGAGCTGTGCTCTACATTGTAATGATAGTGTATGGTTATTGATTAGAGCAGATGATATGAGACCATCAGGAGAGACTGTTAAAAAGTTATGAGCTGTCTTGATGCAGAGAAAGTGGAGTTTGTCATCCTTGAATGATGGGATTCAAGATTTGAATGATGCTCTGGCCTCTGTGCTCAAGTTCAGACATAGGCTTTAAGCAACCATGAGCACTGATACGCGGATAGATTAATCAGCATGTACAAGTGGGCTTGTTAAACAGCTCTGATAGGAGAAAGTCAATGAGCACGCAATAAAGTGGACTTGTTAGGGCCAGTTTACCACAGCCTTGCTAAGTTGAACTTCATTTGTATTTAAGACAGACTTAAAGAAAATTCTTATTTAAAAACTGGTGATAAAATCCAGGTCAGATACAGTTACATACAAACATACAGTACACACTGCTGCTCAAAGGTTGGAGGTCAGTTAGAAAAGTCCCTGATTTTAATAAAAAATTGGCTTTAATGTAACATCACATGAAGGTTATCAGTAATGTTTTCACAGCTTTAATCAAATCATTCATCATCCATAAGTTGTGATGGAAAAATGTCTGCAAGCGTGCAGGAGCCCATTTTTAGAGACAATCACTCCTGTGTTATAATGTTAATTGAAGTTTATCAGGTCAGATGACCAATAGATGATAAGAAATATACTCTTACTGATTATTAGAGTTGAAAAGTACTTTGCTAAGCAAAATTAAATGAGGTTAGGCTGCAACTTGAAACGTTTACATAAAAGGTTCAGTTGGTGATGCATGAAAGAAAAATAATTTTCTTCTACAAATCTATTGGAGAATTCTGATTGTAAGAAATGAAAAATATTCAAGAGTGAAACTGTTGGAAAAGTGAAGGTTTTGTGCAGCTGGGTGTTGCAGCCCCTTTAGAGGAAAATGTAAACTTGGTTTAATGAGGTTAAAAAGAAACTGGGATGATCCAGACACATTTATTGTTTCTTTAATCCCCACAATAGTTTGAGTTTGTGCTCAAATGTCTTAAAAAGCTGTTTTGAGTGATAAGTTAGGCTTTTAATGTGTTAAACTTGCATTAGATAAGACAATGTACCACTGAACACAGGAGGGATTATTGCTGAAAATGGGTCTCTGAACACCTCTGTAGATATTCTATTAAAAATCATTCATGATTTGTGATCAGTGTTAATATTAAGCATTTATATGATTATTTAAGCTTTTGATTAATTGCTGTGATTCAATCTGAAACCAAATTTGAGTCTAATCTAATAATAATAATAAAATGTATTATTATTATTATATTATTTATTATTATATTATTAATAATATTAATATTCAGAAAACAAGACATTTCTAATTCACCTCAGACCTTTGAGCTGTGCTCTACATTGTAATGATAGTGTATGGTTATTGATTAGAGCAGATGATATGAGACCATCAGGAGAGACTGTTAAAAAGTTATGAGCTGTCTTGATGCAGAGAAAGTGGAGTTTGTCATCCTTGAATGATGGGATTCAAGATTTGAATGATGCTCTGCCTCTGTGCTCAAGTTCAGACATAGGCTTTAAGCAACCATGAGCCACTGATACGCGTGATAGATTAATCAGCATGTATCAAGTGGGCTTGTTAAACAGCTCTGATAGGAGAAAGTCAATGAGCACGCAATAAAGTGGACTTGTTAGGGCCAGTTTACCACCAGCCTTGCTAAAGTTGAACTTCATTTGTATTTAAAGACAGACTTAAAGAAAATTCTTATTTAAACTGGTGATAAAATCCAGGTCAGATACAGTTACATACAAACATACAGTACACACTGCTGCTCAAAGGTTGGAGGTCAGTTAGAAAAGTCCCTGATTTTAATAAAAAATTGGCTTTAATGTAACATCACATGAAGGTTATCAGTAATGTTTTCACAGCTTTAATCAAATCATTCATCATCCATAAGTTGTGATGGAAAAATGTCTGCAAGCGTGCAGGAGCCCATTTTTAGAGACAATCACTCCTGTGTTATAATGTTAATTGAAGTTTATCAGGTCAGATGACCAATAGATGATAAGAAATATACTCTTACTGATTATTAGAGTTGAAAAGTACTTTGCTAAGCAAAATTAAATGAGGTTAGGCTGCAACTTGAAACGTTTACATAAAAGGTTCAGTTGGTGATGCATGAAAGAAAAATAATTTTCTTCTACAAATCTATTGGAGAATTCTGATTGTAAGAAATGAAAAATATTCAAAGAGTGAAACTGTTGGAAAAGTGAAGGTTTTGTGCAGCTGGGTGTTGCAGCCCCTTTAGAGGAAAATGTAAACTTGGTTTATCGAGGTTAAAAAGAGAAACTGGGATGATCCAGACACATTTATTGTTTCTTTAATCCCCACAATAGTTTGAGTTTGTGCTCAAATGTCTTAAAAAGCTGTTTTGAGTGATAAGTTAGGCTTTTAATGTGTTAAACTTGCATTAGATAAGACAATGTACCACTGAACACAGGAGGGATTATTGCTGAAAATGGGTCTGTG
>NW_020329329.1:0-19711 GCF_001858045.2 Oreochromis niloticus | reverse complement strand
AAGGTTCAGTTGGTGATGCATGAAAGAAAAATAATTTCTTTACAAATCTATTGGAGAATTCTGATTGTAAGAAATGAAAACTATTCAAAGAGTGAAACTGTTGGAAAGTGAAGGTTTTGTGCAAGCTGGGTGTTGCAGCCCCTTTAGAGGAAAATGTAAACTTGGTTTAATGAGGTTAAAAAGAAACTGGGATGATCCAGACACATTTATTGTTTCTTTAATCCCCACAATATTTGAGTTTGTGCTCAAATGTCTTAAAAAGCTGTTTTGAGTGATAAGTTAGGCTTTTAATGTGTTAAACTTGCATTAGATAAGACATGTACCACTGAACACAGGAGGGATTATTGCTGAAAATGGGTCTCTGAACACCTCTGTAGATATTCTATTAAAATCATTCATGATTTGTGATCAGTGTTAATATTAAGCATTTATATGATTATTTAAGCTTTTGATTAATTGCTGTGATTCAATCTGAAACCAAATTTGAGTCTAATCTAATAATAATAATATTATTAATTATTATTATTCAGAAACAAGACATTTCTAATTCACCTCAGACCTTTGAGCTGTGCTCTACATTGTAATGATAGTGTATGGTTATTGATTAGAGCAGATGATATGAGACCATCAAGAAGACTGTTAAAAAGTTATGAGCTGTCTTGATGCAGAGAAAGTGGAGTTTGTCATCCTTGAATGATGGGATCAAGATTTGAAGATGCTCTGCCTCGTGCTCAAGTTCAGACATAGGCTTTAAGCAACCATGAGCCACTGATACGCGTGATAGATTAATCAGCATGTATCAAGTGGCTTGTTAAACAGCTCTGATAGGAGAAAGTCAATGAGCACGCAATAAAGTGGACTTGTTAGGGCCAGTTTACCACCAGCCTTGCTGAAGTTGAACTTCATTTGTATTTAAAGACAGACTTAAAGAAAATTCTTATTTAAACTGGTGATAAAATCCAGGTCAGATACAGTTACATACAAACATACAGTACACACTGCTGCTCAAAGGTTGGAGGTCAGTTAGAAAAGTCCTGATTTTAATAAAAAATTGGCTTAATGTAAATCACATGAAGGTTATCAGTATGTTTCACAGCTTTAATCAATCATCATATCCATAAGTTGTGATGGAAAAATGTCTGCAGCGTGCAGGAGCCTTTTAGAGACAATCATCCTGTGTTATAATGTTATTGAAGTTTATCAGTAGATGACCAATAGATGATAGAAATATACTCTTACTGATTATTAGAGTTGAAAGTACTTTGCTAAGCAAATTAATGAGGTTAGCTGCAACTTGAAACGTTTACATAAAAGGTTCAGTTGGTGATGCATGAAGAAAATAATTTTCTTCTAACAATCTATTGGAGAATCTGATTGAAGAAATGAAATATTCAAGAGTGAAACTGTTGGAAAAGTGAAGGTTTTGTGCAGCTGGGTGTGCAGCCCTTTAGAGGAAATGTAAACTTGGTTTATCGAGGTTAAAACAGAAACTGGGATGATCCAGACACATTATTGTTTCTTTAATCCCACAATGTTTGAGTTTGTGCTCAAATGTCTTAAAAAGCTGTTTTGAGTGATAAGTTAGGCTTTTATGTGTTAAACTTGCATTAGATAAGACAGTACCACTGAACACAGGAGGGATATGCTGAAAATGGGTCTCTGAACACCTCTGTAGATATTCTATAAAATCATTCATGATTTGTGATCAGTGTTAATATTAGCATTTATATGATTATTTAAGCTTTTGATTAATTGCTGTGATTCAATCTGAAACCAATTTGAGTCTAATTAATAATAATAATAAAATGTATATATATTATTATTATTAATTATTCAGAAACAAGACATTTCTATTCACCTCAGACTTGAGCTGTGCTCTACATTGTAATGATAGTGTATGGTTATTGATTAGAGCAGATGATATGAGACCATCAGGAGAGACGTTAAAAGTTATGAGCTGTCTTGATGCAGAGAAGTGGAGTTTGTCATCCTTGAATGATGGGATTCAAGATTTGAACGATGCTCTGCTCTGTGCTCAAGTTCAGACATAGGCTTTAAGCACCATGAGCCACTGATACGCGTGATAGATTAATCAGCATGTATCAAGTGGGCTTGTTAACAGCTCTGATAGGAGAAAGTCAATGAGCACGCAATAAAGTGGACTTGTTAGGGCCAGTTTACCACCAGCCTTGCTGAAGTTGAACTTCATTTGTATTTAAGACAGACTAAAGAAATTCTTATTTGAAACTGGTGATAAAATCCAGGTCAGATACAGTTACATACAAACATACAGTACACACTGCTGCTCAAAGGTTGGAGGTCAGTTAGAAAAGTCCCTGATTTTAATAAAAATTGGCTTTAATGTAAATCACATGAAGGTTATCAGTATGTTTTCACAGCTTTAATCAAATCATCATCATCCATAAGTTGTGATGGAAAATGTCTGCAAGCGTGCAGGAGCCCATTTTTAGAGACAATCACTCCTGTGTTATAATGTTAATTGAAGTTTATCAGGTCAGATGACCAATAGATGATAAGAAATATACTCTTACTGATTATTAGAGTTGAAAAGTACTTTGCTAAGCAAATTAAATGAGGTTAGGCTGCAACTTGAAACGTTTACATAAAGTTCAGTTGGTGATGCATGAAAGAAAATAATTTTCTTCTACAAATCTATTGGAGAATTCTGATTGTAAGAAATGAAAATATTCAAAGAGTGAAACTGTTGGAAAAGTGAAGGTTTGTGCAGCTGGGTGTTGCAGCCCTTTAGAGGAAATGTAACTGGTTTAATGAGGTTAAAACAGAAACGGGATGATCCAGACACATTTATTGTTTCTTTAATCCCCACAATAGTTTGAGTTTGTGCTCAAATGTCTTAAAAAGCTGTTTTGAGTGATAAGTTAGGCTTTAATGTGTTAAACTTGCATTAGATAAGACAATGTACCACTGAACACAGGAGGGATTATGCTGAAAATGGGTCTGTGAACACCTCTGTAGATATTCTATTAAAATCATTCATGATTTGTGATCAGTGTTAATATTAAGCATTTATATGATTATTTAAGCTTTGATTAATTGCTGTGATTCAATCTGAAACCAAATTTGAGTCTAATCTAATAATAATAATAAATGTTATTATTATTATTATTATTATATTATTATATATATTCAGAAACAAGACATTCTAATTCACCTCAGACCTTTGAGCTGTGCTCTACATTGTAATGATAGTGTATGGTTATTGATTAGAGCAGATGATATGAGACCATCAGGAGAGACTGTTAAAAGTTATGAGCTGTCTTGATGCAGAGAAAGTGGAGTTTGTCATCCTTGAATGATGGATTCAAGATTGAATGATGCTCTGCCTCTGTGCTCAAGTTCAGACATAGGCTTTAAGCAACCATGAGCCACTGATACGCGTGATAGATTAATCAGCATGTATCAAGTGGGCTTGTTAAACAGCTCTGATAGGAGAAAGTCAATGAGCACGCAATAAAGTGGACTTGTTAGGGCCAGTTTACCACCAGCCTTGCTGAAGTTGAACTTCATTTGTATTTAAAGACAGACTAAAGAAAATTCTTATTTACAACTGGTGATAAAATCCAGGTCAGATACAGTTACATACAAACATACAGTACACACTGCTGCTCAAAGGTTGGAGGTCAGTTAGAAAGTCCTGATTTTAATAAAAATTGGCTTTAATGTAACATCACATGAAGGTTATCAGTAATGTTTTCACAGCTTTAATCAAATCATTCATCATCCATAAGTTGTGATGGAAAAATGTCTGCAAGCGTGCAGGAGCCCATTTTTAGAGACAATCACTCCTGTGTTATAATGTTAATTGAAGTTTATCAGGTGAGATGACCAATAGATGATAAGAAATATACTCTTACTGATTATTAGAGTTGAAAAGTACTTTGCTAAGCAAAATTAAATGAGGTTAGGCTGCAACTTGAAACGTTTACATAAAAGGTTCAGTTGGTGATGCATGAAAGAAAATAATTTTCTTCTACAAATCTATTGGAGAATTCTGATTGTAAGAAATGAAAATATTCAAGAGTGAAACTGTTGGAAAAGTGAAGGTTTTGTGCAGCTGGGTGTTGCAGCCCCTTTAGAGGAAAATGTAAACTTGGTTTAATGAGGTTAAAAAGAAACTGGGATGATCCAGACACATTTATTGTTTCTTTAATCCCCACAATAGTTTGAGTTTGTGCTCAAATGTCTTAAAAAGCTGTTTTGAGTGATAAGTTAGGCTTTTAATGTGTTAAACTTGCATTAGATAAGACAATGTACCACTGAACACAGGAGGGATTATTGCTGAAAATGGGTCTCTGAACACCTCTGTAGATATTCTATTAAAAATCATTCATGATTTGTGATCAGTGTTAATATTAAGCATTTATATGATTATTTAAGCTTTTGATTAATTGCTGTGATTCAATCTGAAACCAAATTTGAGTCTAATCTAATAATAATAATAAAATGTATTATTATTATTATTATTATTATTATATTATTAATATTCAGAAACAAGACATTTCTAATTCACCTCAGACCTTTGAGCTGTGCTCTACATTGTAATGATAGTGTATGGTTATTGATTAGAGCAGATGATATGAGACCATCAGGAGAGACTGTTAAAAGTTATGAGCTGTCTTGATGCAGAGAAAGTGGAGTTTGTCATCCTTGAATGATGGGATTCAAGATTTGAATGATGCTCTGCCTCTGTGCTCAAGTTCAGACATAGGCTTTAAGCAACCATGAGCCACTGATACGCGTGATAGATTAATCAGCATGTATCAAGTGGGCTTGTTAAACAGCTCTGATAGGAGAAAGTCAATGAGCACGCAATAAAGTGGACTTGTTAGGGCCAGTTTACCACCAGCCTTGCTGAAGTTGAACTTCATTTGTATTTAAAGACAGACTTAAAGAAAATTCTTATTTAAACTGGTGATAAAATCCAGGTCAGATACAGTTACATACAAACATACAGTACACACTGCTGCTCAAAGGTTGGAGGTCAGTTAGAAAAGTCCCTGATTTTAATAAAAAATTGGCTTTAATGTAACATCACATGAAGGTTATCAGTAATGTTTTCACAGCTTTAATCAAATCATTCATCATCCATAAGTTGTGATGGAAAAATGTCTGCAAGCGTGCAGGAGCCCATTTTTAGAGACAATCACTCCTGTGTTATAATGTTAATTGAAGTTTATCAGGTCAGATGACCAATAGATGATAAGAAATATACTCTTACTGATTATTAGAGTTGAAAAGTACTTTGCTAAGCAAAATTAAATGAGGTTAGGCTGCAACTTGAAACGTTTACATAAAAGGTTCAGTTGGTGATGCATGAAAGAAAAATAATTTTCTTCTACAAATCTATTGGAGAATTCTGATTGTAAGAAATGAAAAATATTCAAAGAGTGAAACTGTTGGAAAAGTGAAGGTTTTGTGCAGCTGGGTGTTGCAGCCCCTTTAGAGGAAAATGTAAACTTGGTTTAATGAGGTTAAAAACAGAAACTGGGATGATCCAGACACATTTATTGTTTCTTTAATCCCCACAATAGTTTGAGTTTGTGCTCAAATGTCTTAAAAAGCTGTTTTGAGTGATAAGTTAGGCTTTTAATGTGTTAAACTTGATTAGATAAGACAATGTACCACTGAACACAGGAGGGATTATTGCTGAAAATGGGTCTGTGAACACCTCTGTAGATATTCTATTAAAAATCATTCATGATTTGTGATCAGTGTTAATATTAAGCATTTATATGATTATTTAAGCTTTTGATTAATTGCTGTGATTCAATCTGAAACCAAATTTGAGTCTAATCTAATAATAATAATAAAATGTATTATTATTATTATTATTATTATTATTATTATTATTAATATTCAGAAAACAAGACATTTCTAATTCACCTCAGACCTTTGAGCTGTGCTCTACATTGTAATGATAGTGTATGGTTATTGATTAGAGCAGATGATATGAGACCATCAGGAGAGACTGTTAAAAAGTTATGAGCTGTCTTGATGCAGAGAAAGTGGAGTTTGTCATCCTTGAATGATGGGATTCAAGATTTGAATGATGCTCTGCCTCTGTGCTCAAGTTCAGACATAGGCTTTAAGCAACCATGAGCCACTGATACGCGTGATAGATTAATCAGCATGTATCAAGTGGGCTTGTTAAACAGCTCTGATAGGAGAAAGTCAATGAGCACGCAATAAAGTGGACTTGTTAGGGCCAGTTTACCACCAGCCTTGCTGAAGTTGAACTTCATTTGTATTTAAAGACAGACTAAAGAAAATTCTTATTTGAAACTGGTGATAAAATCCAGGTCAGATACAGTTACATACAAACATACAGTACACACTGCTGCTCAAAGGTTGGAGGTCAGTTAGAAAAGTCCCTGATTTTAATAAAAAATTGGCTTTAATGTAACATCACATGAAGGTTATCAGTAATGTTTTCACAGCTTTAATCAAATCATTCATCATCCATAAGTTGTGATGGAAAAATGTCTGCAAGCGTGCAGGAGCCCATTTTTAGAGACAATCACTCCTGTGTTATAATGTTAATTGAAGTTTATCAGGTGAGATGACCAATAGATGATAAGAAATATACTCTTACTATTATTAGAGTTGAAAAGTACTTTGCTAAGCAAAATTAAATGAGGTTAGGCTGCAACTTGAAACGTTTACATAAAAGGTTCAGTTGGTGATGCATGAAAGAAAAATAATTTTCTTCTACAAATCTATTGGAGAATTCTGATTGTAAGAAATGAAAATATTCAAAGAGTGAAACTGTTGGAAAAGTGAAGGTTTTGTGCAGCTGGGTGTTGCAGCCCCTTTAGAGGAAAATGTAAACTTGGTTTAATGAGGTTAAAAACAGAAACTGGGATGATCCAGACACATTTATTGTTTCTTTAATCCCCACAATAGTTTGAGTTTGTGCTCAAATGTCTTAAAAACTGTTTTGAGTGATAAGTTAGGCTTTTAATGTGTTAAACTTGATTAGATAAGACAATGTACCACTGAACACAGGAGGGATTATTGCTGAAAATGGGTCTCTGAACACCTCTGTAGATATTCTATTAAAAATCATTCATGATTTGTGATCAGTGTTAATATTAAGCATTTATATGATTATTTAAGCTTTTGATTAATTGCTGTGATTCAATCTGAAACCAAATTTGAGTCTAATCTAATAATAATAATAAAATGTATTATTATTATTATTATTATTATTATTATTCAGAAAACAAGACATTTCTAATTCACCTCAGACCTTTGAGCTGTGCTCTACATTGTAATGATAGTGTATGGTTATTGATTAGAGCAGATGATATGAGACCATCAGGAGAGACTGTTAAAAAGTTATGAGCTGTCTTGATGCAGAGAAAGTGGAGTTTGTCATCCTTGAATGATGGGATTCAAGATTTGAATGATGCTCTGCCTCTGTGCTCAAGTTCAGACATAGGCTTTAAGCAACCATGAGCCACTGATACGCGTGATAGATTAATCAGCATGTATCAAGTGGGCTTGTTAAACAGCTCTGATAGGAGAAAGTCAATGAGCACGCAATAAAGTGGACTTGTTAGGGCCAGTTTACCACCAGCCTTGCTAAGTTGAACTTCATTTGTATTTAAAGACAGACTTTAAAGAAAATTCTTATTTGAAACTGGTGATAAAATCCAGGTCAGATACAGTTACATACAAACATACAGTACACACTGCTGCTCAAAGGTTGGAGGTCAGTTAGAAAAGTCCCTGATTTTAATAAAAAATTGGCTTTAATGTAACATCACATGAAGGTTATCAGTAATGTTTTCACAGCTTTAATCAAATCATTCATCATCCATAAGTTGTGATGGAAAAATGTCTGCAAGCGTGCAGGAGCCCATTTTTAGAGACAATCACTCCTGTGTTATAATGTTAATTGAAGTTTATCAGGTCAGATGACCAATAGATGATAAGAAATATACTCTTACTGATTATTAGAGTTGAAAAGTACTTTGCTAAGCAAAATTAAATGAGGTTAGGCTGCAACTTGAAACGTTTACATAAAAGGTTCAGTTGGTGATGCATGAAAGAAAAATAATTTTCTTCTACAAATCTATTGGAGAATTCTGATTGTAAGAAATGAAAAATATTCAAAGAGTGAAACTGTTGGAAAAGTGAAGGTTTTGTGCAGCTGGGTGTTGCAGCCCCTTTAGAGGAAAATGTAAACTTGGTTTAATGAGGTTAAAAAAGAAACTGGGATGATCCAGACACATTTATTGTTTCTTTAATCCCCACAATAGTTTGAGTTTGTGCTCAAATGTCTTAAAAAGCTGTTTTGAGTGATAAGTTAGGCTTTTAATGTGTTAAACTTGCATTAGATAAGACAATGTACCACTGAACACAGGAGGGATTATTGCTGAAAATGGGTCTCTGAACACCTCTGTAGATATTCTATTAAAAATCATTCATGATTTGTGATCAGTGTTAATATTAAGCATTTATATGATTATTTAAGCTTTTGATTAATTGCTGTGATTCAATCTGAAACCAAATTTGAGTCTAATCTAATAATAATAATAAAATGTATTATTATTATTATTATTATTATTATTATTATTATTAATATTCAGAAAACAAGACATTTCTAATTCACCTCAGACCTTTGAGCTGTGCTCTACATTGTAATGATAGTGTATGGTTATTGATTAGAGCAGATGATATGAGACCATCAGGAGAGACTGTTAAAAAGTTATGAGCTGTCTTGATGCAGAGAAAGTGGAGTTTGTCATCCTTGAATGATGGGATTCAAGATTTGAATGATGCTCTGCCTCTGTGCTCAAGTTCAGACATAGGCTTTAAGCAACCATGAGCCACTGATACGCGTGATAGATTAATCAGCATGTATCAAGTGGGCTTGTTAAACAGCTCTGATAGGAGAAAGTCAATGAGCACGCAATAAAGTGGACTTGTTAGGGCCAGTTTACCACCAGCCTTGCTGAAGTTGAACTTCATTTGTATTTAAAGACAGACTTAAAGAAAATTCTTATTTAAACTGGTGATAAAATCCAGGTCAGATACAGTTACATACAAACATACAGTACACACTGCTGCTCAAAGGTTGGAGGTCAGTTAGAAAAGTCCCTGATTTTAATAAAAAATTGGCTTTAATGTAACATCACATGAAGGTTATCAGTAATGTTTTCACAGCTTTAATCAAATCATTCATCATCCATAAGTTGTGATGGAAAAATGTCTGCAAGCGTGCAGGAGCCCATTTTTAGAGACAATCACTCCTGTGTTATAATGTTAATTGAAGTTTATCAGGTAGATGACCAATAGATGATAAGAAATATACTCTTACTATTATTAGAGTTGAAAAGTACTTTGCTAAGCAAAATTAAATGAGGTTAGGCTGCAACTTGAAACGTTTACATAAAAGGTTCAGTTGGTGATGCATGAAAGAAAAATAATTTTCTTCTACAAATCTATTGGAGAATTCTGATTGTAAGAAATGAAAAATATTCAAGAGTGAAACTGTTGGAAAAGTGAAGGTTTTGTGCAGCTGGGTGTTGCAGCCCCTTTAGAGGAAAATGTAAACTTGGTTTAATGAGGTTAAAAACAGAAACTGGGATGATCCAGACACATTTATTGTTTCTTTAATCCCCACAATAGTTTGAGTTTGTGCTCAAATGTCTTAAAAAGCTGTTTTGAGTGATAAGTTAGGCTTTTAATGTGTTAAACTTGATTAGATAAGACAATGTACCACTGAACACAGGAGGGATTATTGCTGAAAATGGGTCTCTGAACACCTCTGTAGATATTCTATTAAAAATCATTCATGATTTGTGATCAGTGTTAATATTAAGCATTTATATGATTATTTAAGCTTTTGATTAATTGCTGTGATTCAATCTGAAACCAAATTTGAGTCTAATCTAATAATAATAATAAAATGTATTATTATTATTATTATTCAGAAAACAAGACATTTCTAATTCACCTCAGACCTTTGAGCTGTGCTCTACATTGTAATGATAGTGTATGGTTATTGATTAGAGCAGATGATATGAGACCATCAGGAGAGACTGTTAAAAAGTTATGAGCTGTCTTGATGCAGAGAAAGTGGAGTTTGTCATCCTTGAATGATGGGATTCAAGATTTGAATGATGCTCTGCCTCTGTGCTCAAGTTCAGACATAGGCTTTAAGCAACCATGAGCCACTGATACGCGTGATAGATTAATCAGCATGTATCAAGTGGGCTTGTTAAACAGCTCTGATAGGAGAAAGTCAATGAGCACGCAATAAAGTGGACTTGTTAGGGCCAGTTTACCACCAGCCTTGCTGAAGTTGAACTTCATTTGTATTTAAAGACAGACTTTAAAGAAAATTCTTATTTAAAACTGGTGATAAAATCCAGGTCAGATACAGTTACATACAAACATACAGTACACACTGCTGCTCAAAGGTTGGAGGTCAGTTAGAAAAGTCCCTGATTTTAATAAAAAATTGGCTTTAATGTAACATCACATGAAGGTTATCAGTAATGTTTTCACAGCTTTAATCAAATCATTCATCATCCATAAGTTGTGATGGAAAAATGTCTGCAAGCGTGCAGGAGCCCATTTTTAGAGACAATCACTCCTGTGTTATAATGTTAATTGAAGTTTATCAGGTCAGATGACCAATAGATGATAAGAAATATACTCTTACTGATTATTAGAGTTGAAAAGTACTTTGCTAAGCAAAATTAAATGAGGTTAGGCTGCAACTTGAAACGTTTACATAAAAGGTTCAGTTGGTGATGCATGAAAGAAAAATAATTTTCTTCTACAAATCTATTGGAGAATTCTGATTGTAAGAAATGAAAAATATTCAAGAGTGAAACTGTTGGAAAAGTGAAGGTTTTGTGCAGCTGGGTGTTGCAGCCCCTTTAGAGGAAAATGTAAACTTGGTTTAATGAGGTTAAAAACAGAAACTGGGATGATCCAGACACATTTATTGTTTCTTTAATCCCCACAATAGTTTGAGTTTGTGCTCAAATGTCTTAAAAAGCTGTTTTGAGTGATAAGTTAGGCTTTTAATGTGTTAAACTTGCATTAGATAAGACAATGTACCACTGAACACAGGAGGGATTATTGCTGAAAATGGGTCTCTGAACACCTCTGTAGATATTCTATTAAAAATCATTCATGATTTGTGATCAGTGTTAATATTAAGCATTTATATGATTATTTAAGCTTTTGATTAATTGCTGTGATTCAATCTGAAACCAAATTTGAGTCTAATCTAATAATAATAATAAAATGTATTATTATTATTATTATTATTATTATTATTATTATAATATTCAGAAAACAAGACATTTCTAATTCACCTCAGACCTTTGAGCTGTGCTCTACATTGTAATGATAGTGTATGGTTATTGATTAGAGCAGATGATATGAGACCATCAGGAGAGACTGTTAAAAAGTTATGAGCTGTCTTGATGCAGAGAAAGTGGAGTTTGTCATCCTTGAATGATGGGATTCAAGATTTGAATGATGCTCTGCCTCTGTGCTCAAGTTCAGACATAGGCTTTAAGCAACCATGAGCCACTGATACGCGTGATAGATTAATCAGCATGTATCAAGTGGGCTTGTTAAACAGCTCTGATAGGAGAAAGTCAATGAGCACGCAATAAAGTGGACTTGTTAGGGCCAGTTTACCACCAGCCTTGCTGAAGTTGAACTTCATTTGTATTTAAAGACAGACTTTAAAGAAAATTCTTATTTAAACTGGTGATAAAATCCAGGTCAGATACAGTTACATACAAACATACAGTACACACTGCTGCTCAAAGGTTGGAGGTCAGTTAGAAAAGTCCCTGATTTTAATAAAAATTGGCTTTAATGTAACATCACATGAAGGTTATCAGTAATGTTTTCACAGCTTTAATCAAATCATTCATCATCCATAAGTTGTGATGGAAAAATGTCTGCAAGCGTGCAGGAGCCCATTTTTAGAGACAATCACTCCTGTGTTATAATGTTAATTGAAGTTTATCAGGTGAGATGACCAATAGATGATAAGAAATATACTCTTACTGATTATTAGAGTTGAAAAGTACTTTGCTAAGCAAAATTAAATGAGGTTAGGCTGCAACTTGAAACGTTTACATAAAAGGTTCAGTTGGTGATGCATGAAAGAAAAATAATTTTCTTCTACAAATCTATTGGAGAATTCTGATTGTAAGAAATGAAAAATATTCAAAGAGTGAAACTGTTGGAAAAGTGAAGGTTTTGTGCAGCTGGGTGTTGCAGCCCCTTTAGAGGAAAATGTAAACTTGGTTTAATGAGGTTAAAAACAGAAACTGGGATGATCCAGACACATTTATTGTTTCTTTAATCCCCACAATAGTTTGAGTTTGTGCTCAAATGTCTTAAAAAGCTGTTTTGAGTGATAAGTTAGGCTTTTAATGTGTTAAACTTGCATTAGATAAGACAATGTACCACTGAACACAGGAGGGATTATTGCTGAAAATGGGTCTCTGAACACCTCTGTAGATATTCTATTAAAAATCATTCATGATTTGTGATCAGTGTTAATATTAAGCATTTATATGATTATTTAAGCTTTTGATTAATTGCTGTGATTCAATCTGAAACCAAATTTGAGTCTAATCTAATAATAATAATAAAATGTATTATTATATTATTATTATTATTATTATTATTATTATTATTAATATTCAGAAAACAAGACATTTCTAATTCACCTCAGACCTTTGAGCTGTGCTCTACATTGTAATGATAGTGTATGGTTATTGATTAGAGCAGATGATATGAGACCATCAGGAGAGACTGTTAAAAAGTTATGAGCTGTCTTGATGCAGAGAAAGTGGAGTTTGTCATCCTTGAATGATGGGATTCAAGATTTGAATGATGCTCTGCCTCTGTGCTCAAGTTCAGACATAGGCTTTAAGCAACCATGAGCCACTGATACGCGTGATAGATTAATCAGCATGTATCAAGTGGGCTTGTTAAACAGCTCTGATAGGAGAAAGTCAATGAGCACGCAATAAAGTGGACTTGTTAGGGCCAGTTTACCACCAGCCTTGCTGAAGTTGAACTTCATTTGTATTTAAAGACAGACTTAAAGAAAATTCTTATTTGAAACTGGTGATAAAATCCAGGTCAGATACAGTTACATACAAACATACAGTACACACTGCTGCTCAAAGGTTGGAGGTCAGTTAGAAAAGTCCCTGATTTTAATAAAAAATTGGCTTTAATGTAACATCACATGAAGGTTATCAGTAATGTTTTCACAGCTTTAATCAAATCATTCATCATCCATAAGTTGTGATGGAAAAATGTCTGCAAGCGTGCAGGAGCCCATTTTTAGAGACAATCACTCCTGTGTTATAATGTTAATTGAAGTTTATCAGGTGAGATGACCAATAGATGATAAGAAATATACTCTTACTAATTATTAGAGTTGAAAAGTACTTTGCTAAGCAAAATTAAATGAGGTTAGGCTGCAACTTGAAACGTTTACATAAAAGGTTCAGTTGGTGATGCATGAAAGAAAAATAATTTTCTTCTACAAATCTATTGGAGAATTCTGATTGTAAGAAATGAAAAATATTCAAAGAGTGAAACTGTTGGAAAAGTGAAGGTTTTGTGCAGCTGGGTGTTGCAGCCCCTTTAGAGGAAAATGTAAACTTGGTTTAATGAGGTTAAAAACAGAAACTGGGATGATCCAGACACATTTATTGTTTCTTTAATCCCCACAATAGTTTGAGTTTGTGCTCAAATGTCTTAAAAAGCTGTTTTGAGTGATAAGTTAGGCTTTTAATGTGTTAAACTTGATTAGATAAGACAATGTACCACTGAACACAGGAGGGATTATTGCTGAAAATGGGTCTCTGAACACCTCTGTAGATATTCTATTAAAAATCATTCATGATTTGTGATCAGTGTTAATATTAAGCATTTATATGATTATTTAAGCTTTTGATTAATTGCTGTGATTCAATCTGAAACCAAATTTGAGTCTAATCTAATAATAATAATAAAATGTATTATTATTATTATTATTATTATTATTATTAATATTCAGAAAACAAGACATTTCTAATTCACCTCAGACCTTTGAGCTGTGCTCTACATTGTAATGATAGTGTATGGTTATTGATTAGAGCAGATGATATGAGACCATCAGGAGAGACTGTTAAAAAGTTATGAGCTGTCTTGATGCAGAGAAAGTGGAGTTTGTCATCCTTGAATGATGGGATTCAAGATTTGAATGATGCTCTGCCTCTGTGCTCAAGTTCAGACATAGGCTTTAAGCAACCATGAGCCACTGATACGCGTGATAGATTAATCAGCATGTATCAAGTGGGCTTGTTAAACAGCTCTGATAGGAGAAAGTCAATGAGCACGCAATAAAGTGGACTTGTTAGGGCCAGTTTACCACCAGCCTTGCTAAGTTGAACTTCATTTGTATTTAAAGACAGACTTTAAAGAAAATTCTTATTTAAACTGGTGATAAAATCCAGGTCAGATACAGTTACATACAAACATACAGTACACACTGCTGCTCAAAGGTTGGAGGTCAGTTAGAAAAGTCCCTGATTTTAATAAAAAATTGGCTTTAATGTAACATCACATGAAGGTTATCAGTAATGTTTTCACAGCTTTAATCAAATCATTCATCATCCATAAGTTGTGATGGAAAAATGTCTGCAAGCGTGCAGGAGCCCATTTTTAGAGACAATCACTCCTGTGTTATAATGTTAATTGAAGTTTATCAGGTCAGATGACCAATAGATGATAAGAAATATACTCTTACTGATTATTAGAGTTGAAAAGTACTTTGCTAAGCAAAATTAAATGAGGTTAGGCTGCAACTTGAAACGTTTACATAAAAGGTTCAGTTGGTGATGCATGAAAGAAAAATAATTTTCTTCTACAAATCTATTGGAGAATTCTGATTGTAAGAAATGAAAAATATTCAAAGAGTGAAACTGTTGGAAAAGTGAAGGTTTTGTGCAGCTGGGTGTTGCAGCCCCTTTAGAGGAAAATGTAAACTTGGTTTAATGAGGTTAAAAACAGAAACTGGGATGATCCAGACACATTTATTGTTTCTTTAATCCCCACAATAGTTTGAGTTTGTGCTCAAATGTCTTAAAAAGCTGTTTTGAGTGATAAGTTAGGCTTTTAATGTGTTAAACTTGCATTAGATAAGACAATGTACCACTGAACACAGGAGGGATTATTGCTGAAAATGGGTCTCTGAACACCTCTGTAGATATTCTATTAAAAATCATTCATGATTTGTGATCAGTGTTAATATTAAGCATTTATATGATTATTTAAGCTTTTGATTAATTGCTGTGATTCAATCTGAAACCAAATTTGAGTCTAATCTAATAATAATAATAAAATGTATTATTATTATTATTATTATTATTCAGAAAACAAGACATTTCTAATTCACCTCAGACCTTTGAGCTGTGCTCTACATTGTAATGATAGTGTATGGTTATTGATTAGAGCAGATGATATGAGACCATCAGGAGAGACTGTTAAAAAGTTATGAGCTGTCTTGATGCAGAGAAAGTGGAGTTTGTCATCCTTGAATGATGGGATTCAAGATTTGAATGATGCTCTGCCTCTGTGCTCAAGTTCAGACATAGGCTTTAAGCAACCATGAGCCACTGATACGCGTGATAGATTAATCAGCATGTATCAAGTGGGCTTGTTAAACAGCTCTGATAGGAGAAAGTCAATGAGCACGCAATAAAGTGGACTTGTTAGGGCCAGTTTACCACCAGCCTTGCTGAAGTTGAACTTCATTTGTATTTAAAGACAGACTAAAGAAAATTCTTATTTGAAACTGGTGATAAAATCCAGGTCAGATACAGTTACATACAAACATACAGTACACACTGCTGCTCAAAGGTTGGAGGTCAGTTAGAAAAGTCCCTGATTTTAATAAAAAATTGGCTTTAATGTAACATCACATGAAGGTTATCAGTAATGTTTTCACAGCTTTAATCAAATCATTCATCATCCATAAGTTGTGATGGAAAAATGTCTGCAAGCGTGCAGGAGCCCATTTTTAGAGACAATCACTCCTGTGTTATAATGTTAATTGAAGTTTATCAGGTCAGATGACCAATAGATGATAAGAAATATACTCTTACTGATTATTAGAGTTGAAAAGTACTTTGCTAAGCAAAATTAAATGAGGTTAGGCTGCAACTTGAAACGTTTACATAAAAGGTTCAGTTGGTGATGCATGAAAGAAAAATAATTTTCTTCTACAAATCTATTGGAGAATTCTGATTGTAAGAAATGAAAATATTCAAAGAGTGAAACTGTTGGAAAAGTGAAGGTTTTGTGCAGCTGGGTGTTGCAGCCCCTTTAGAGGAAAATGTAAACTTGGTTTATCGAGGTTAAAAACAGAAACTGGGATGATCCAGACACATTTATTGTTTCTTTAATCCCCACAATAGTTTGAGTTTGTGCTCAAATGTCTTAAAAAGCTGTTTTGAGTGATAAGTTAGGCTTTTAATGTGTTAAACTTGATTAGATAAGACAATGTACCACTGAACACAGGAGGGATTATTGCTGAAAATGGGTCTCTGAACACCTCTGTAGATATTCTATTAAAAATCATTCATGATTTGTGATCAGTGTTAATATTAAGCATTTATATGATTATTTAAGCTTTTGATTAATTGCTGTGATTCAATCTGAAACCAAATTTGAGTCTAATCTAATAATAATAATAAAATGTATTATTATTATTATTATTATTATTCAGAAAACAAGACATTTCTAATTCACCTCAGACCTTTGAGCTGTGCTCTACATTGTAATGATAGTGTATGGTTATTGATTAGAGCAGATGATATGAGACCATCAGGAGAGACTGTTAAAAGTTATGAGCTGTCTTGATGCAGAGAAAGTGGAGTTTGTCATCCTTGAATGATGGGATTCAAGATTTGAATGATGCTCTGCCTCTGTGCTCAAGTTCAGACATAGGCTTTAAGCAACCATGAGCCACTGATACGCGTGATAGATTAATCAGCATGTATCAAGTGGGCTTGTTAAACAGCTCTGATAGGAGAAAGTCAATGAGCACGCAATAAAGTGGACTTGTTAGGGCCAGTTTACCACCAGCCTTGCTGAAGTTGAACTTCATTTGTATTTAAAGACAGACTTTAAAGAAAATTCTTATTTGAAACTGGTGATAAAATCCAGGTCAGATACAGTTACATACAAACATACAGTACACACTGCTGCTCAAAGGTTGGAGGTCAGTTAGAAAAGTCCCTGATTTTAATAAAAAATTGGCTTTAATGTAACATCACATGAAGGTTATCAGTAATGTTTTCACAGCTTTAATCAAATCATTCATCATCCATAAGTTGTGATGGAAAAATGTCTGCAAGCGTGCAGGAGCCCATTTTTAGAGACAATCACTCCTGTGTTATAATGTTAATTGAAGTTTATCAGGTCAGATGACCAATAGATGATAAGAAATATACTCTTACTGATTATTAGAGTTGAAAAGTACTTTGCTAAGCAAAATTAAATGAGGTTAGGCTGCAACTTGAAACGTTTACATAAAAGGTTCAGTTGGTGATGCATGAAAGAAAAATAATTTTCTTCTACAAATCTATTGGAGAATTCTGATTGTAAGAAATGAAAAATATTCAAAGAGTGAAACTGTTGGAAAAGTGAAGGTTTTGTGCAGCTGGGTGTTGCAGCCCCTTTAGAGGAAAATGTAAACTTGGTTTAATGAGGTTAAAAACAGAAACTGGGATGATCCAGACACATTTATTGTTTCTTTAATCCCCACAATAGTTTGAGTTTGTGCTCAAATGTCTTAAAAAGCTGTTTTGAGTGATAAGTTAGGCTTTTAATGTGTTAAACTTGATTAGATAAGACAATGTACCACTGAACACAGGAGGGATTATTGCTGAAAATGGGTCTCTGAACACCTCTGTAGATATTCTATTAAAAATCATTCATGATTTGTGATCAGTGTTAATATTAAGCATTTATATGATTATTTAAGCTTTTGATTAATTGCTGTGATTCAATCTGAAACCAAATTTGAGTCTAATCTAATAATAATAATAAAATGTATTATTATTATTATTATTATTATTATTATTATTATTAATATTCAGAAAACAAGACATTTCTAATTCACCTCAGACCTTTGAGCTGTGCTCTACATTGTAATGATAGTGTATGGTTATTGATTAGAGCAGATGATATGAGACCATCAGGAGAGACTGTTAAAAAGTTATGAGCTGTCTTGATGCAGAGAAAGTGGAGTTTGTCATCCTTGAATGATGGGATTCAAGATTTGAATGATGCTCTGCCTCTGTGCTCAAGTTCAGACATAGGCTTTAAGCAACCATGAGCCACTGATACGCGTGATAGATTAATCAGCATGTATCAAGTGGGCTTGTTAAACAGCTCTGATAGGAGAAAGTCAATGAGCACGCAATAAAGTGGACTTGTTAGGGCCAGTTTACCACCAGCCTTGCTGAAGTTGAACTTCATTTGTATTTAAAGACAGACTAAAGAAAATTCTTATTTACAACTGGTGATAAAATCCAGGTCAGATACAGTTACATACAAACATACAGTACACACTGCTGCTCAAAGGTTGGAGGTCAGTTAGAAAAGTCCCTGATTTTAATAAAAAATTGGCTTTAATGTAACATCACATGAAGGTTATCAGTAATGTTTTCACAGCTTTAATCAAATCATTCATCATCCATAAGTTGTGATGGAAAAATGTCTGCAAGCGTGCAGGAGCCCATTTTTAGAGACAATCACTCCTGTGTTATAATGTTAATTGAAGTTTATCAGGTAGATGACCAATAGATGATAAGAAATATACTCTTACTATTATTAGAGTTGAAAAGTACTTTGCTAAGCAAAATTAAATGAGGTTAGGCTGCAACTTGAAACGTTTACATAAAAGGTTCAGTTGGTGATGCATGAAAGAAAAATAATTTTCTTCTACAAATCTATTGGAGAATTCTGATTGTAAGAAATGAAAAATATTCAAAGAGTGAAACTGTTGGAAAAGTGAAGGTTTGTGCAGCTGGGTGTTGCAGCCCTTTAGAGGAAAATGTAAACTTGGTTTAATGAGGTTAAAACAGAAACTGGGATGATCCAGACACATTTATTGTTTCTTTAATCCCCACAATAGTTTGAGTTTGTGCTCAAATGTCTTAAAAAGCTGTTTTGAGTGATAAGTTAGGCTTTTAATGTGTTAAACTTGCATTAGATAAGACAATGTACCACTGAACACAGGAGGGATTATTGCTGAAAATGGGTCTGTGAACACCTCTGTAGATATTCTATTAAAATCATTCATGATTTGTGATCAGTGTTAATATTAAGCATTTATATGATTATTTAAGCTTTTGATTAATTGCTGTGATTCAATCTGAAACCAAATTTGAGTCTAATCTAATAATAATAATAAATGTATTATTATTATTTTATTATTATTATATTTATTATTATTATATCAGAAAACAAGACATTTCTAATTCACCTCAGACCTTTGAGCTGTGCTCTACATTGTAATGATAGTGTATGGTTATTGATTAGAGCAGATGATATGAGACCATCAGGAGAGACTGTTAAAAAGTTATGAGCTGTCTTGATGCAGAGAAAGTGG
>NW_020329328.1:0-23845 GCF_001858045.2 Oreochromis niloticus | reverse complement strand
TGATTAATTGCTGTGATTCAATTGAAACCAAATTTGAGTCTAATCTAATAATAATAATTAATAATGTATTATTATATTATTATTAATATTCAGAAAACAAGACATTTCTAATTCACCTCAGACCTTTGAGCTGTGCTCTACATTGTAATGATAGTGTATGGTTATTGATTAGAGCAGATGATATGAGACCATCAGGAGAGACTGTTAAAAAAGTTATGAGCTGTCTTGATGCAGAGAAAGTGGAGTTTGTCATCCTTGAATGATGGGATTCAAGGATTTGAATGATGCTCTGCCTCTGTGCTCAAGTTCAGACATAGGCTTAAGCAACCATGAGCCACTGATACGCGTGATAGATTAATCAGCATGTAATCAAGTGGCTTGTTAAACAGCTCTGATAGGAGAAAGTCAATGAGCACGCAATAAAGTGGACTTGTTAGGGCCAGTTTACCACCAGCCTTGCTGAAGTTGAACTTCATTTGTATTTAAGACAGACTTAAAAGAAAATTCTTATTTGAAACTGGTGATAAAAATCCAGGTCAGATACAGTTACATACAAACATACAGTACACACTGCTGCTCAAAGGTTGGAGGTCAGTTAGAAAAGTCCCTGATTTTAATAAAAAATTGGCTTTAATGTAACATCACATGAAGGTTATCAGTAATGTTTTCACAGCTTTAATCAAATCATTCATCATCCATAAGTTGTGATGGAAAAATGTCTGCAAGCGTGCAGGAGCCCATTTTTAGAGACAATCACTCCTGTGTTATAATGTTAATTGAAGTTTATCAGGTGAGATGACCAATAGATGATAAGAAATATACTCTACTATATTAATTGAAAAGTACTTTCTAACAAAATAATTAGGTTAGCTCAACTTGAAACGTTTACATAAAGGTCAGTTTAGCATGAAAGAAAAATAATTTTTTCTACAAATCTATTGGAGAATTCTGATTGAAGAAATGAAAATATTCAAGAGTGAAACTGTTGGAAAAGTGAAGTTTTGTGCAGCTGGGTGTTGCAGCCCCTTTAGAGGAAAATGTAAACTTGGTTTAATGAGGTAAAACAGAAACTGGGATGATCCAGACACATTTATTGTTCTTTAATCCCCAATAGTTTGAGTTTGTGCTCAAATGTCTTAAAACTGTTTTGAGTGATAATTAGGCTTTTAATGTGTTAAACTTGCATTAGATAAGACAATGTACCACTGAACACAGGAGGGATTATTGCTGAAAATGGTCTCTGAACACCTCTGTAGATATTCTATTAAAAATCATTCATATTTGTGATCAGTGTTAATATTAAGCATTTATATGATTATTTAAGCTTTTGATTAATTGCTGTGATTCATCTGAAACCAAATTTGAGTCTAATCTAATAATAATAATAAAATGTATTATTATTATTATTATTCAGAAAACAAGACATTTCTAATTCACCTCAGACCTTTGAGCTGTGCTCTACATTGTAATGATAGTGTATGGTTATTGATTAGAGCAGATGATATGAGACCATCAGGAGAGACTGTTAAAAAGTTATGAGCTGTCTTGATGCAGAGAAAGTGGAGTTTGTCATCCTTGAATGATGGGATTCAAGATTTGAACGATGCTCTCCTCTGTGCTCAAGTTCAGACATAGGCTTTAAGCAACCATGAGCCACTGATACGCGTGATAGATTAATCAGCATGTATCAAGTGGGCTTGTTAAACAGCTCTGATAGGAGAAAGTCAATGACACGCAATAAAGTGGACTTGTTAGGGCCAGTTTACCACCAGCCTTGCTAAGTTGAATTCATTTGTATTTAAAGACAGACTTTAAAGAAAATTCTTATTTAAACTGGTGATAAAATCCAGGTCAGATACAGTTACATACAAACATACAGTACACACTGCTGCTCAAAGGTTGGAGGTCAGTTAGAAAGTCCCTGATTTTAATAAAAAATTGGCTTTAATGTAACATCACATGAAGGTTATCAGTAATGTTTTCACAGCTTTAATCAAATCATTCATCATCCATAAGTTGTGATGGAAAATGTCTGCAAGCGTGCAGGAGCCCATTTTTAGAGACAATCACTCCTGTGTTATAATGTTAATTGAAGTTTATCAGGTCAGATGACCAATAGATGATAAGAAATATACTCTTACTGATTATTAGAGTTGAAAAGTACTTTGCTAAGCAAAATTAAATGAGGTTAGGCTGCAACTTGAAACGTTTACATAAAAGGTTCAGTTGGTGATGCATGAAAGAAAAATAATTTTCTTCTACAAATCTATTGGAGAATTCTGATTGTAAGAAATGAAAAATATTCAAGAGTGAAACTGTTGGAAAAGTGAAGGTTTTGTGCAGCTGGGTGTTGCAGCCCTTTAGAGGAAAATGTAAACTTGGTTTATCGAGGTTAAAAAAGAAACTGGGATGATCCAGACACATTTATTGTTTCTTTAATCCCCACAATAGTTTGAGTTTGTGCTCAAATGTCTTAAAAAGCTGTTTTGAGTGATAAGTTAGGCTTTTAATGTGTTAAACTTGCATTAGATAAGACAATGTACCACTGAACACAGGAGGATTATGCTGAAAATGGGTCTCTGAACACCTCTGTAGATATTCTATTAAAAATCATTCATGATTTGTGATCAGTGTTAATATTAAGCATTTATATGATTATTTAAGCTTTTGATTAATTGCTGTGATTCAATCTGAAACCAAATTTGAGTCTAATCTAATAATAATAATAAAATGTATTATTATTATTATTATTATTATATTCAGAAAACAAGACATTTCTAATTCACCTCAGACCTTTGAGCTGTGCTCTACATGTAATGATAGTGTATGGTTATTGATTAGAGCAGATGATATGAGACCATCAGGAGAGACTGTTAAAAAGTTATGAGCTGTCTTGATGCAGAGAAAGTGGAGTTTGTCATCCTTGAATGATGGATTCAAGATTTGAACGATGCTCTGCCTCTGTGCTCAAGTTCAGACATAGGCTTTAAGCAACCATGAGCCACTGATACGCGTGATAGATTAATCAGCATGTATCAAGTGGGCTTGTTAAACAGCTCTGATAGGAGAAAGTCAATGAGCACGCAATAAAGTGGACTTGTTAGGGCCAGTTTACCACCAGCCTTGCTAAGTTGAACTTCATTTGTATTTAAAGACAGACTTAAAGAAAATTCTTATTTGAAACTGGTGATAAAATCCAGGTCAGATACAGTTACATACAAACATACAGTACACACTGCTGCTCAAAGGTTGGAGGTCAGTTAGAAAAGTCCCTGATTTAATAAAAAATTGGCTTTAATGTAACATCACATGAAGGTTATCAGTAATGTTTCATCAGCTTTAATCAAATCATTCATCATCCATAAGTTGTGATGGAAAAATGTCTGCAAGCGTGCAGGAGCCCATTTTTAGAGACAATCACTCCTGTGTTATAATGTTAATTGAAGTTTATCAGGTGAGATGACCAATAGATGATAAGAAATATACTCTTACTATTATTAGAGTTGAAAAGTACTTTGCTAAGCAAAATTAAATGAGGTTAGGCTGCAACTTGAAACGTTTACATAAAAGGTTCAGTTGGTGATGCATGAAAGAAAAATAATTTTCTTCTACAAATCTATTGGAGAATTCTGATTGTAAGAAATGAAAATATTCAAAGAGTGAAACTGTTGGAAAAGTGAAGGTTTTGTGCAGCTGGGTGTTGCAGCCCCTTTAGAGGAAAATGTAAACTTGGTTTAATGAGGTTAAAACAGAAACTGGGATGATCCAGACACATTTATTGTTTCTTTAATCCCCACAATAGTTTGAGTTTGTGCTCAAATGTCTTAAAAAGCTGTTTTGAGTGATAAGTTAGGCTTTTAATGTGTTAAACTTGATTAGATAAGACAATGTACCACTGAACACAGGAGGGATTATTGCTGAAAATGGGTCTCTGAACACCTCTGTAGATATTCTATTAAAAATCATTCATGATTTGTGATCAGTGTTAATATTAAGCATTTATATGATTATTAAGCTTTTGATTAATTGCTGTGATTCAATCTGAAACCAAATTTGAGTCTAATCTAATAATAATAAAATGTATTATTATTATTATTATTATTATTATTATTATTATTATTAATATTCAGAAAACAAGACATTTCTAATTCACCTCAGACCTTTGAGCTGTGCTCTACATTGTAATGATAGTGTATGGTTATTGATTAGAGCAGATGATATGAGACCATCAGGAGAGACTGTTAAAAAGTTATGAGCTGTCTTGATGCAGAGAAAGTGGAGTTTGTCATCCTTGAATGATGGGATTCAAGATTTGAATGATGCTCTGCCTCTGTGCTCAAGTTCAGACATAGGCTTTAAGCAACCATGAGCCACTGATACGCGTGATAGATTAATCAGCATGTATCAAGTGGGCTTGTTAAACAGCTCTGATAGGAGAAAGTCAATGAGCACGCAATAAAGTGGACTTGTTAGGGCCAGTTTACCACCAGCCTTGCTGAAGTTGAACTTCATTTGTATTTAAAGACAGACTTAAAGAAAATTCTTATTTAAACTGGTGATAAAATCCAGGTCAGATACAGTTACATACAAACATACAGTACACACTGCTGCTCAAAGGTTGGAGGTCAGTTAGAAAAGTCCCTGATTTTAATAAAAAATTGGCTTTAATGTAACATCACATGAAGGTTATCAGTAATGTTTTCACAGCTTTAATCAAATCATTCATCATCCATAAGTTGTGATGGAAAAATGTCTGCAAGCGTGCAGGAGCCCATTTTTAGAGACAATCACTCCTGTGTTATAATGTTAATTGAAGTTTATCAGGTAGATGACCAATAGATGATAAGAAATATACTCTTACTATTATTAGAGTTGAAAAGTACTTTGCTAAGCAAAATTAAATGAGGTTAGGCTGCAACTTGAAACGTTTACATAAAAGGTTCAGTTGGTGATGCATGAAAGAAAAATAATTTTCTTCTACAAATCTATTGGAGAATTCTGATTGTAAGAAATGAAAATATTCAAAGAGTGAAACTGTTGGAAAAGTGAAGGTTTTGTGCAGCTGGGTGTTGCAGCCCCTTTAGAGGAAAATGTAAACTTGGTTTAATGAGGTTAAAAACAGAAACTGGGATGATCCAGACACATTTATTGTTTCTTTAATCCCCACAATAGTTTGAGTTTGTGCTCAAATGTCTTAAAAAGCTGTTTTGAGTGATAAGTTAGGCTTTTAATGTGTTAAACTTGCATTAGATAAGACAATGTACCACTGAACACAGGAGGGATTATTGCTGAAAATGGGTCTCTGAACACCTCTGTAGATATTCTATTAAAAATCATTCATGATTTGTGATCAGTGTTAATATTAAGCATTTATATGATTATTTAAGCTTTTGATTAATTGCTGTGATTCAATCTGAAACCAAATTTGAGTCTAATCTAATAATAATAATAAAATGTATTATTATTATTATTATTATTATTATATTATTATTATATTCAGAAAACAAGACATTTCTAATTCACCTCAGACCTTTGAGCTGTGCTCTACATTGTAATGATAGTGTATGGTTATTGATTAGAGCAGATGATATGAGACCATCAGGAGAGACTGTTAAAAGTTATGAGCTGTCTTGATGCAGAGAAAGTGGAGTTTGTCATCCTTGAATGATGGGATTCAAGATTTGAACGATGCTCTGCCTCTGTGCTCAAGTTCAGACATAGGCTTTAAGCAACCATGAGCCACTGATACGCGTGATAGATTAATCAGCATGTATCAAGTGGGCTTGTTAAACAGCTCTGATAGGAGAAAGTCAATGAGCACGCAATAAAGTGGACTTGTTAGGGCCAGTTTACCACCAGCCTTGCTGAAGTTGAACTTCATTTGTATTTAAAGACAGACTTAAAGAAAATTCTTATTTAAACTGGTGATAAAATCCAGGTCAGATACAGTTACATACAAACATACAGTACACACTGCTGCTCAAAGGTTGGAGGTCAGTTAGAAAAGTCCCTGATTTTAATAAAAAATTGGCTTTAATGTAACATCACATGAAGGTTATCAGTAATGTTTTCACAGCTTTAATCAAATCATTCATCATCCATAAGTTGTGATGGAAAAATGTCTGCAAGCGTGCAGGAGCCCATTTTTAGAGACAATCACTCCTGTGTTATAATGTTAATTGAAGTTTATCAGGTAGATGACCAATAGATGATAAGAAATATACTCTTACTGATTATTAGAGTTGAAAAGTACTTTGCTAAGCAAAATTAAATGAGGTTAGGCTGCAACTTGAAACGTTTACATAAAAGGTTCAGTTGGTGATGCATGAAAGAAAAATAATTTTCTTCTACAAATCTATTGGAGAATTCTGATTGTAAGAAATGAAAATATTCAAAGAGTGAAACTGTTGGAAAAGTGAAGGTTTTGTGCAGCTGGGTGTTGCAGCCCCTTTAGAGGAAAATGTAAACTTGGTTTAATGAGGTTAAAAACAGAAACTGGGATGATCCAGACACATTTATTGTTTCTTTAATCCCCACAATAGTTTGAGTTTGTGCTCAAATGTCTTAAAAAGCTGTTTTGAGTGATAAGTTAGGCTTTTAATGTGTTAAACTTGCATTAGATAAGACAATGTACCACTGAACACAGGAGGGATTATTGCTGAAAATGGGTCTCTGAACACCTCTGTAGATATTCTATTAAAAATCATTCATGATTTGTGATCAGTGTTAATATTAAGCATTTATATGATTATTTAAGCTTTTGATTAATTGCTGTGATTCAATCTGAAACCAAATTTGAGTCTAATCTAATAATAATAATAAAATGTATTATTATTATTATTATTATTATTATTATTATTAATATTCAGAAAACAAGACATTTCTAATTCACCTCAGACCTTTGAGCTGTGCTCTACATTGTAATGATAGTGTATGGTTATTGATTAGAGCAGATGATATGAGACCATCAGGAGAGACTGTTAAAAAGTTATGAGCTGTCTTGATGCAGAGAAAGTGGAGTTTGTCATCCTTGAATGATGGGATTCAAGATTTGAACGATGCTCTGCCTCTGTGCTCAAGTTCAGACATAGGCTTTAAGCAACCATGAGCCACTGATACGCGTGATAGATTAATCAGCATGTATCAAGTGGGCTTGTTAAACAGCTCTGATAGGAGAAAGTCAATGAGCACGCAATAAAGTGGACTTGTTAGGGCCAGTTTACCACCAGCCTTGCTGAAGTTGAACTTCATTTGTATTTAAAGACAGACTTTAAAGAAAATTCTTATTTGAAACTGGTGATAAAATCCAGGTCAGATACAGTTACATACAAACATACAGTACACACTGCTGCTCAAAGGTTGGAGGTCAGTTAGAAAAGTCCCTGATTTTAATAAAAAATTGGCTTTAATGTAACATCACATGAAGGTTATCAGTAATGTTTTCACAGCTTTAATCAAATCATTCATCATCCATAAGTTGTGATGGAAAAATGTCTGCAAGCGTGCAGGAGCCCATTTTTAGAGACAATCACTCCTGTGTTATAATGTTAATTGAAGTTTATCAGGTAGATGACCAATAGATGATAAGAAATATACTCTTACTGATTATTAGAGTTGAAAAGTACTTTGCTAAGCAAAATTAAATGAGGTTAGGCTGCAACTTGAAACGTTTACATAAAAGGTTCAGTTGGTGATGCATGAAAGAAAATAATTTTCTTCTACAAATCTATTGGAGAATTCTGATTGTAAGAAATGAAAATATTCAAAGAGTGAAACTGTTGGAAAAGTGAAGGTTTTGTGCAGCTGGGTGTTGCAGCCCCTTTAGAGGAAAATGTAAACTTGGTTTAATGAGGTTAAAAACAGAAACTGGGATGATCCAGACACATTTATTGTTTCTTTAATCCCCACAATAGTTTGAGTTTGTGCTCAAATGTCTTAAAAAGCTGTTTTGAGTGATAAGTTAGGCTTTTAATGTGTTAAACTTGATTAGATAAGACAATGTACCACTGAACACAGGAGGGATTATTGCTGAAAATGGGTCTCTGAACACCTCTGTAGATATTCTATTAAAAATCATTCATGATTTGTGATCAGTGTTAATATTAAGCATTTATATGATTATTTAAGCTTTTGATTAATTGCTGTGATTCAATCTGAAACCAAATTTGAGTCTAATCTAATAATAATAAAATGTATTATTATTATTATTATTATTATTATTATTCAGAAAACAAGACATTTCTAATTCACCTCAGACCTTTGAGCTGTGCTCTACATTGTAATGATAGTGTATGGTTATTGATTAGAGCAGATGATATGAGACCATCAGGAGAGACTGTTAAAAAGTTATGAGCTGTCTTGATGCAGAGAAAGTGGAGTTTGTCATCCTTGAATGATGGGATTCAAGATTTGAATGATGCTCTGCCTCTGTGCTCAAGTTCAGACATAGGCTTTAAGCAACCATGAGCCACTGATACGCGTGATAGATTAATCAGCATGTATCAAGTGGGCTTGTTAAACAGCTCTGATAGGAGAAAGTCAATGAGCACGCAATAAAGTGGACTTGTTAGGGCCAGTTTACCACCAGCCTTGCTGAAGTTGAACTTCATTTGTATTTAAAGACAGACTTTAAAGAAAATTCTTATTTGAAACTGGTGATAAAATCCAGGTCAGATACAGTTACATACAAACATACAGTACACACTGCTGCTCAAAGGTTGGAGGTCAGTTAGAAAAGTCCCTGATTTTAATAAAAAATTGGCTTTAATGTAACATCACATGAAGGTTATCAGTAATGTTTTCACAGCTTTAATCAAATCATTCATCATCCATAAGTTGTGATGGAAAATGTCTGCAAGCGTGCAGGAGCCCATTTTTAGAGACAATCACTCCTGTGTTATAATGTTAATTGAAGTTTATCAGGTGAGATGACCAATAGATGATAAGAAATATACTCTTACTGATTATTAGAGTTGAAAAGTACTTTGCTAAGCAAAATTAAATGAGGTTAGGCTGCAACTTGAAACGTTTACATAAAAGGTTCAGTTGGTGATGCATGAAAGAAAAATAATTTTCTTCTACAAATCTATTGGAGAATTCTGATTGTAAGAAATGAAAATATTCAAAGAGTGAAACTGTTGGAAAAGTGAAGGTTTTGTGCAGCTGGGTGTTGCAGCCCCTTTAGAGGAAAATGTAAACTTGGTTTAATGAGGTTAAAACAGAAACTGGGATGATCCAGACACATTTATTGTTTCTTTAATCCCCACAATAGTTTGAGTTTGTGCTCAAATGTCTTAAAAAGCTGTTTTGAGTGATAAGTTAGGCTTTTAATGTGTTAAACTTGCATTAGATAAGACAATGTACCACTGAACACAGGAGGGATTATTGCTGAAAATGGGTCTCTGAACACCTCTGTAGATATTCTATTAAAAATCATTCATGATTTGTGATCAGTGTTAATATTAAGCATTTATATGATTATTTAAGCTTTTGATTAATTGCTGTGATTCAATCTGAAACCAAATTTGAGTCTAATCTAATAATAATAATAAAATGTATTATTATTATTATTATTATTATTATTATTATTAATATTCAGAAAACAAGACATTTCTAATTCACCTCAGACCTTTGAGCTGTGCTCTACATTGTAATGATAGTGTATGGTTATTGATTAGAGCAGATGATATGAGACCATCAGGAGAGACTGTTAAAAAGTTATGAGCTGTCTTGATGCAGAGAAAGTGGAGTTTGTCATCCTTGAATGATGGGATTCAAGATTTGAATGATGCTCTGCCTCTGTGCTCAAGTTCAGACATAGGCTTTAAGCAACCATGAGCCACTGATACGCGTGATAGATTAATCAGCATGTATCAAGTGGGCTTGTTAAACAGCTCTGATAGGAGAAAGTCAATGAGCACGCAATAAAGTGGACTTGTTAGGGCCAGTTTACCACCAGCCTTGCTGAAGTTGAACTTCATTTGTATTTAAAGACAGACTTAAAGAAAATTCTTATTTGAAACTGGTGATAAAATCCAGGTCAGATACAGTTACATACAAACATACAGTACACACTGCTGCTCAAAGGTTGGAGGTCAGTTAGAAAAGTCCCTGATTTTAATAAAAAATTGGCTTTAATGTAACATCACATGAAGGTTATCAGTAATGTTTTCACAGCTTTAATCAAATCATTCATCATCCATAAGTTGTGATGGAAAAATGTCTGCAAGCGTGCAGGAGCCCATTTTTAGAGACAATCACTCCTGTGTTATAATGTTAATTGAAGTTTATCAGGTAGATGACCAATAGATGATAAGAAATATACTCTTACTATTATTAGAGTTGAAAAGTACTTTGCTAAGCAAAATTAAATGAGGTTAGGCTGCAACTTGAAACGTTTACATAAAAGGTTCAGTTGGTGATGCATGAAAGAAAAATAATTTTCTTCTACAAATCTATTGGAGAATTCTGATTGTAAGAAATGAAAATATTCAAAGAGTGAAACTGTTGGAAAAGTGAAGGTTTTGTGCAGCTGGGTGTTGCAGCCCCTTTAGAGGAAAATGTAAACTTGGTTTAATGAGGTTAAAACAGAAACTGGGATGATCCAGACACATTTATTGTTTCTTTAATCCCCACAATAGTTTGAGTTTGTGCTCAAATGTCTTAAAAAGCTGTTTTGAGTGATAAGTTAGGCTTTTAATGTGTTAAACTTGATTAGATAAGACAATGTACCACTGAACACAGGAGGGATTATTGCTGAAAATGGGTCTCTGAACACCTCTGTAGATATTCTATTAAAAATCATTCATGATTTGTGATCAGTGTTAATATTAAGCATTTATATGATTATTTAAGCTTTTGATTAATTGCTGTGATTCAATCTGAAACCAAATTTGAGTCTAATCTAATAATAATAATAAAATGTATTATTATTATTATTATTATTATTCAGAAAACAAGACATTTCTAATTCACCTCAGACCTTTGAGCTGTGCTCTACATTGTAATGATAGTGTATGGTTATTGATTAGAGCAGATGATATGAGACCATCAGGAGAGACTGTTAAAAAGTTATGAGCTGTCTTGATGCAGAGAAAGTGGAGTTTGTCATCCTTGAATGATGGGATTCAAGATTTGAACGATGCTCTGCCTCTGTGCTCAAGTTCAGACATAGGCTTTAAGCAACCATGAGCCACTGATACGCGTGATAGATTAATCAGCATGTATCAAGTGGGCTTGTTAAACAGCTCTGATAGGAGAAAGTCAATGAGCACGCAATAAAGTGGACTTGTTAGGGCCAGTTTACCACCAGCCTTGCTGAAGTTGAACTTCATTTGTATTTAAAGACAGACTTTAAAGAAAATTCTTATTTAAACTGGTGATAAAATCCAGGTCAGATACAGTTACATACAAACATACAGTACACACTGCTGCTCAAAGGTTGGAGGTCAGTTAGAAAAGTCCCTGATTTTAATAAAAAATTGGCTTTAATGTAACATCACATGAAGGTTATCAGTAATGTTTTCACAGCTTTAATCAAATCATTCATCATCCATAAGTTGTGATGGAAAAATGTCTGCAAGCGTGCAGGAGCCCATTTTTAGAGACAATCACTCCTGTGTTATAATGTTAATTGAAGTTTATCAGGTCAGATGACCAATAGATGATAAGAAATATACTCTTACTGATTATTAGAGTTGAAAAGTACTTTGCTAAGCAAAATTAAATGAGGTTAGGCTGCAACTTGAAACGTTTACATAAAAGGTTCAGTTGGTGATGCATGAAAGAAAAATAATTTTCTTCTACAAATCTATTGGAGAATTCTGATTGTAAGAAATGAAAATATTCAAAGAGTGAAACTGTTGGAAAAGTGAAGGTTTTGTGCAGCTGGGTGTTGCAGCCCCTTTAGAGGAAAATGTAAACTTGGTTTAATGAGGTTAAAACAGAAACTGGGATGATCCAGACACATTTATTGTTTCTTTAATCCCCACAATAGTTTGAGTTTGTGCTCAAATGTCTTAAAAGCTGTTTTGAGTGATAAGTTAGGCTTTTAATGTGTTAAACTTGCATTAGATAAGACAATGTACCACTGAACACAGGAGGGATTATTGCTGAAAATGGGTCTCTGAACACCTCTGTAGATATTCTATTAAAATCATTCATGATTTGTGATCAGTGTTAATATTAAGCATTTATATGATTATTTAAGCTTTTGATTAATTGCTGTGATTCAATCTGAAACCAAATTTGAGTCTAATCTAATAATAATAATAAAATGTATTATTATTATTATTATTATTATTATTATTAATATTCAGAAAACAAGACATTTCTAATTCACCTCAGACCTTTGAGCTGTGCTCTACATTGTAATGATAGTGTATGGTTATTGATTAGAGCAGATGATATGAGACCATCAGGAGAGACTGTTAAAAGTTATGAGCTGTCTTGATGCAGAGAAAGTGGAGTTTGTCATCCTTGAATGATGGGATTCAAGATTTGAATGATGCTCTGCCTCTGTGCTCAAGTTCAGACATAGGCTTTAAGCAACCATGAGCCACTGATACGCGTGATAGATTAATCAGCATGTATCAAGTGGGCTTGTTAAACAGCTCTGATAGGAGAAAGTCAATGAGCACGCAATAAAGTGGACTTGTTAGGGCCAGTTTACCACCAGCCTTGCTGAAGTTGAACTTCATTTGTATTTAAAGACAGACTTAAAGAAAATTCTTATTTAAACTGGTGATAAAATCCAGGTCAGATACAGTTACATACAAACATACAGTACACACTGCTGCTCAAAGGTTGGAGGTCAGTTAGAAAAGTCCCTGATTTTAATAAAAATTGGCTTTAATGTAACATCACATGAAGGTTATCAGTAATGTTTTCACAGCTTTAATCAAATCATTCATCATCCATAAGTTGTGATGGAAAAATGTCTGCAAGCGTGCAGGAGCCCATTTTTAGAGACAATCACTCCTGTGTTATAATGTTAATTGAAGTTTATCAGGTGAGATGACCAATAGATGATAAGAAATATACTCTTACTGATTATTAGAGTTGAAAAGTACTTTGCTAAGCAAAATTAAATGAGGTTAGGCTGCAACTTGAAACGTTTACATAAAAGGTTCAGTTGGTGATGCATGAAAGAAAAATAATTTTCTTCTACAAATCTATTGGAGAATTCTGATTGTAAGAAATGAAAATATTCAAAGAGTGAAACTGTTGGAAAAGTGAAGGTTTTGTGCAGCTGGGTGTTGCAGCCCCTTTAGAGGAAAATGTAAACTTGGTTTAATGAGGTTAAAACAGAAACTGGGATGATCCAGACACATTTATTGTTTCTTTAATCCCCACAATAGTTTGAGTTTGTGCTCAAATGTCTTAAAAAGCTGTTTTGAGTGATAAGTTAGGCTTTTAATGTGTTAAACTTGATTAGATAAGACAATGTACCACTGAACACAGGAGGGATTATTGCTGAAAATGGGTCTCTGAACACCTCTGTAGATATTCTATTAAAAATCATTCATGATTTGTGATCAGTGTTAATATTAAGCATTTATATGATTATTTAAGCTTTTGATTAATTGCTGTGATTCAATCTGAAACCAAATTTGAGTCTAATCTAATAATAATAATAAAATGTATTATTATATTATTATTATTATTATTATTATTATTATTATTAATATTCAGAAAACAAGACATTTCTAATTCACCTCAGACCTTTGAGCTGTGCTCTACATTGTAATGATAGTGTATGGTTATTGATTAGAGCAGATGATATGAGACCATCAGGAGAGACTGTTAAAAAGTTATGAGCTGTCTTGATGCAGAGAAAGTGGAGTTTGTCATCCTTGAATGATGGGATTCAAGATTTGAATGATGCTCTGCCTCTGTGCTCAAGTTCAGACATAGGCTTTAAGCAACCATGAGCCACTGATACGCGTGATAGATTAATCAGCATGTATCAAGTGGGCTTGTTAAACAGCTCTGATAGGAGAAAGTCAATGAGCACGCAATAAAGTGGACTTGTTAGGGCCAGTTTACCACCAGCCTTGCTGAAGTTGAACTTCATTTGTATTTAAAGACAGACTTAAAGAAAATTCTTATTTAAACTGGTGATAAAATCCAGGTCAGATACAGTTACATACAAACATACAGTACACACTGCTGCTCAAAGGTTGGAGGTCAGTTAGAAAAGTCCCTGATTTTAATAAAAAATTGGCTTTAATGTAACATCACATGAAGGTTATCAGTAATGTTTTCACAGCTTTAATCAAATCATTCATCATCCATAAGTTGTGATGGAAAAATGTCTGCAAGCGTGCAGGAGCCCATTTTTAGAGACAATCACTCCTGTGTTATAATGTTAATTGAAGTTTATCAGGTGAGATGACCAATAGATGATAAGAAATATACTCTTACTATTATTAGAGTTGAAAAGTACTTTGCTAAGCAAAATTAAATGAGGTTAGGCTGCAACTTGAAACGTTTACATAAAAGGTTCAGTTGGTGATGCATGAAAGAAAAATAATTTTCTTCTACAAATCTATTGGAGAATTCTGATTGTAAGAAATGAAAATATTCAAAGAGTGAAACTGTTGGAAAAGTGAAGGTTTTGTGCAGCTGGGTGTTGCAGCCCCTTTAGAGGAAAATGTAAACTTGGTTTAATGAGGTTAAAAACAGAAACTGGGATGATCCAGACACATTTATTGTTTCTTTAATCCCCACAATAGTTTGAGTTTGTGCTCAAATGTCTTAAAAAGCTGTTTTGAGTGATAAGTTAGGCTTTTAATGTGTTAAACTTGCATTAGATAAGACAATGTACCACTGAACACAGGAGGGATTATTGCTGAAAATGGGTCTCTGAACACCTCTGTAGATATTCTATTAAAAATCATTCATGATTTGTGATCAGTGTTAATATTAAGCATTTATATGATTATTTAAGCTTTTGATTAATTGCTGTGATTCAATCTGAAACCAAATTTGAGTCTAATCTAATAATAATAATAAAATGTATTATTATTATTATTATTATTATTATTATATTAATATTCAGAAAACAAGACATTTCTAATTCACCTCAGACCTTTGAGCTGTGCTCTACATTGTAATGATAGTGTATGGTTATTGATTAGAGCAGATGATATGAGACCATCAGGAGAGACTGTTAAAAAGTTATGAGCTGTCTTGATGCAGAGAAAGTGGAGTTTGTCATCCTTGAATGATGGGATTCAAGATTTGAATGATGCTCTGCCTCTGTGCTCAAGTTCAGACATAGGCTTTAAGCAACCATGAGCCACTGATACGCGTGATAGATTAATCAGCATGTATCAAGTGGGCTTGTTAAACAGCTCTGATAGGAGAAAGTCAATGAGCACGCAATAAAGTGGACTTGTTAGGGCCAGTTTACCACCAGCCTTGCTGAAGTTGAACTTCATTTGTATTTAAAGACAGACTTTAAAGAAAATTCTTATTTGAAACTGGTGATAAAATCCAGGTCAGATACAGTTACATACAAACATACAGTACACACTGCTGCTCAAAGGTTGGAGGTCAGTTAGAAAAGTCCCTGATTTTAATAAAAATTGGCTTTAATGTAACATCACATGAAGGTTATCAGTAATGTTTTCACAGCTTTAATCAAATCATTCATCATCCATAAGTTGTGATGGAAAAATGTCTGCAAGCGTGCAGGAGCCCATTTTTAGAGACAATCACTCCTGTGTTATAATGTTAATTGAAGTTTATCAGGTGAGATGACCAATAGATGATAAGAAATATACTCTTACTGATTATTAGAGTTGAAAAGTACTTTGCTAAGCAAAATTAAATGAGGTTAGGCTGCAACTTGAAACGTTTACATAAAAGGTTCAGTTGGTGATGCATGAAAGAAAAATAATTTTCTTCTACAAATCTATTGGAGAATTCTGATTGTAAGAAATGAAAATATTCAAAGAGTGAAACTGTTGGAAAAGTGAAGGTTTTGTGCAGCTGGGTGTTGCAGCCCCTTTAGAGGAAAATGTAAACTTGGTTTATGAGGTTAAAAAAGAAACTGGGATGATCCAGACACATTTATTGTTTCTTTAATCCCCACAATAGTTTGAGTTTGTGCTCAAATGTCTTAAAAAGCTGTTTTGAGTGATAAGTTAGGCTTTTAATGTGTTAAACTTGCATTAGATAAGACAATGTACCACTGAACACAGGAGGGATTATTGCTGAAAATGGGTCTCTGAACACCTCTGTAGATATTCTATTAAAAATCATTCATGATTTGTGATCAGTGTTAATATTAAGCATTTATATGATTATTTAAGCTTTTGATTAATTGCTGTGATTCAATCTGAAACCAAATTTGAGTCTAATCTAATAATAATAATAAAATGTATTATTATTATTATTATTATTATTATTATTATTATTAATATTCAGAAAACAAGACATTTCTAATTCACCTCAGACCTTTGAGCTGTGCTCTACATTGTAATGATAGTGTATGGTTATTGATTAGAGCAGATGATATGAGACCATCAGGAGAGACTGTTAAAAAGTTATGAGCTGTCTTGATGCAGAGAAAGTGGAGTTTGTCATCCTTGAATGATGGGATTCAAGATTTGAATGATGCTCTGCCTCTGTGCTCAAGTTCAGACATAGGCTTTAAGCAACCATGAGCCACTGATACGCGTGATAGATTAATCAGCATGTATCAAGTGGGCTTGTTAAACAGCTCTGATAGGAGAAAGTCAATGAGCACGCAATAAAGTGGACTTGTTAGGGCCAGTTTACCACCAGCCTTGCTGAAGTTGAACTTCATTTGTATTTAAAGACAGACTAAAGAAAATTCTTATTTGAAACTGGTGATAAAATCCAGGTCAGATACAGTTACATACAAACATACAGTACACACTGCTGCTCAAAGGTTGGAGGTCAGTTAGAAAAGTCCCTGATTTTAATAAAAAATTGGCTTTAATGTAACATCACATGAAGGTTATCAGTAATGTTTTCACAGCTTTAATCAAATCATTCATCATCCATAAGTTGTGATGGAAAAATGTCTGCAAGCGTGCAGGAGCCCATTTTTAGAGACAATCACTCCTGTGTTATAATGTTAAGATGACCAATAGATGATAAGAAATATACTCTTACTAATTATTAGAGTTGAAAAGTACTTTGCTAAGCAAAATTAAATGAGGTTAGGCTGCAACTTGAAACGTTTACATAAAAGGTTCAGTTGGTGATGCATGAAAGAAAAATAATTTTCTTCTACAAATCTATTGGAGAATTCTGATTGTAAGAAATGAAAATATTCAAGAGTGAAACTGTTGGAAAAGTGAAGGTTTTGTGCAGCTGGGTGTTGCAGCCCCTTTAGAGGAAAATGTAAACTTGGTTTAATGAGGTTAAAAACAGAAACTGGGATGATCCAGACACATTTATTGTTTCTTTAATCCCCACAATAGTTTGAGTTTGTGCTCAAATGTCTTAAAAAGCTGTTTTGAGTGATAAGTTAGGCTTTTAATGTGTTAAACTTGATTAGATAAGACAATGTACCACTGAACACAGGAGGGATTATTGCTGAAAATGGGTCTCTGAACACCTCTGTAGATATTCTATTAAAAATCATTCATGATTTGTGATCAGTGTTAATATTAAGCATTTATATGATTATTTAAGCTTTTGATTAATTGCTGTGATTCAATCTGAAACCAAATTTGAGTCTAATCTAATAATAATAATAAAATGTATTATTATTATTATTATTATTCAGAAAACAAGACATTTCTAATTCACCTCAGACCTTTGAGCTGTGCTCTACATTGTAATGATAGTGTATGGTTATTGATTAGAGCAGATGATATGAGACCATCAGGAGAGACTGTTAAAAGTTATGAGCTGTCTTGATGCAGAGAAAGTGGAGTTTGTCATCCTTGAATGATGGGATTCAAGATTTGAATGATGCTCTGCCTCTGTGCTCAAGTTCAGACATAGGCTTTAAGCAACCATGAGCCACTGATACGCGTGATAGATTAATCAGCATGTATCAAGTGGGCTTGTTAAACAGCTCTGATAGGAGAAAGTCAATGAGCACGCAATAAAGTGGACTTGTTAGGGCCAGTTTACCACCAGCCTTGCTGAAGTTGAACTTCATTTGTATTTAAAGACAGACTTTAAAGAAAATTCTTATTTGAAACTGGTGATAAAATCCAGGTCAGATACAGTTACATACAAACATACAGTACACACTGCTGCTCAAAGGTTGGAGGTCAGTTAGAAAAGTCCCTGATTTTAATAAAAAATTGGCTTTAATGTAACATCACATGAAGGTTATCAGTAATGTTTTCACAGCTTTAATCAAATCATTCATCATCCATAAGTTGTGATGGAAAAATGTCTGCAAGCGTGCAGGAGCCCATTTTTAGAGACAATCACTCCTGTGTTATAATGTTAATTGAAGTTTATCAGGTCAGATGACCAATAGATGATAAGAAATATACTCTTACTGATTATTAGAGTTGAAAAGTACTTTGCTAAGCAAAATTAAATGAGGTTAGGCTGCAACTTGAAACGTTTACATAAAAGGTTCAGTTGGTGATGCATGAAAGAAAATAATTTTCTTCTACAAATCTATTGGAGAATTCTGATTGTAAGAAATGAAAAATATTCAAGAGTGAAACTGTTGGAAAAGTGAAGGTTTTGTGCAGCTGGGTGTTGCAGCCCCTTTAGAGGAAAATGTAAACTTGGTTTAATGAGGTTAAAACAGAAACTGGGATGATCCAGACACATTTATTGTTTCTTTAATCCCCACAATAGTTTGAGTTTGTGCTCAAATGTCTTAAAAAGCTGTTTTGAGTGATAAGTTAGGCTTTTAATGTGTTAAACTTGCATTAGATAAGACAATGTACCACTGAACACAGGAGGGATTATTGCTGAAAATGGGTCTTGAACACCTCTGTAGATATTCTATTAAAAATCATTCATGATTTGTGATCAGTGTTAATATTAAGCATTTATATGATTATTTAAGCTTTTGATTAATTGCTGTGATTCAATCTGAAACCAAATTTGAGTCTAATCTAATAATAATAATAAAATGTATTATTATTATTATTATTATTATTATTATTATTATTATATTCAGAAAACAAGACATTTCTAATTCACCTCAGACCTTTGAGCTGTGCTCTACATTGTAATGATAGTGTATGGTTATTGATTAGAGCAGATGATATGAGACCATCAGGAGAGACTGTTAAAAAGTTATGAGCTGTCTTGATGCAGAGAAAGTGGAGTTTGTCATCCTTGAATGATGGGATTCAAGATTTGAATGATGCTCTGCCTCTGTGCTCAAGTTCAGACATAGGCTTTAAGCAACCATGAGCCACTGATACGCGTGATAGATTAATCAGCATGTATCAAGTGGGCTTGTTAAACAGCTCTGATAGGAGAAAGTCAATGAGCACGCAATAAAGTGGACTTGTTAGGGCCAGTTTACCACCAGCCTTGCTGAAGTTGAACTTCATTTGTATTTAAAGACAGACTTAAAGAAAATTCTTATTTGAAACTGGTGATAAAATCCAGGTCAGATACAGTTACATACAAACATACAGTACACACTGCTGCTCAAAGGTTGGAGGTCAGTTAGAAAAGTCCCTGATTTTAATAAAAATTGGCTTTAATGTAACATCACATGAAGGTTATCAGTAATGTTTTCACAGCTTTAATCAAATCATTCATCATCCATAAGTTGTGATGGAAAAATGTCTGCAAGCGTGCAGGAGCCCATTTTTAGAGACAATCACTCCTGTGTTATAATGTTAATTGAAGTTTATCAGGTCAGATGACCAATAGATGATAAGAAATATACTCTTACTATTATTAGAGTTGAAAAGTACTTTGCTAAGCAAAATTAAATGAGGTTAGGCTGCAACTTGAAACGTTTACATAAAAGGTTCAGTTGGTGATGCATGAAAGAAAAATAATTTTCTTCTACAAATCTATTGGAGAATTCTGATTGTAAGAAATGAAAAATATTCAAAGAGTGAAACTGTTGGAAAAGTGAAGGTTTTGTGCAGCTGGGTGTTGCAGCCCCTTTAGAGGAAAATGTAAACTTGGTTTAATGAGGTTAAAACAGAAACTGGGATGATCCAGACACATTTATTGTTTCTTTAATCCCCACAATAGTTTGAGTTTGTGCTCAAATGTCTTAAAAAGCTGTTTTGAGTGATAAGTTAGGCTTTTAATGTGTTAAACTTGCATTAGATAAGACAATGTACCACTGAACACAGGAGGGATTATTGCTGAAAATGGGTCTCTGAACACCTCTGTAGATATTCTATTAAAAATCATTCATGATTTGTGATCAGTGTTAATATTAAGCATTTATATGATTATTTAAGCTTTTGATTAATTGCTGTGATTCAATCTGAAACCAAATTTGAGTCTAATCTAATAATAATAATAAAATGTATTATTATTATTATTATTATTATTATTATTATTATTATATATTAATATTCAGAAAACAAGACATTTCTAATTCACCTCAGACCTTTGAGCTGTGCTCTACATTGTAATGATAGTGTATGGTTATTGATTAGAGCAGATGATATGAGACCATCAGGAGAGACTGTTAAAAAGTTATGAGCTGTCTTGATGCAGAGAAAGTGGAGTTTGTCATCCTTGAATGATGGGATTCAAGATTTGAATGATGCTCTGCCTCTGTGCTCAAGTTCAGACATAGGCTTTAAGCAACCATGAGCCACTGATACGCGTGATAGATTAATCAGCATGTATCAAGTGGGCTTGTTAAACAGCTCTGATAGGAGAAAGTCAATGAGCACGCAATAAAGTGGACTTGTTAGGGCCAGTTTACCACCAGCCTTGCTGAAGTTGAACTTCATTTGTATTTAAAGACAGACTTTAAAGAAATTCTTATTTGAAACTGGTGATAAAATCCAGGTCAGATACAGTTACATACAAACATACAGTACACACTGCTGCTCAAAGGTTGGAGGTCAGTTAGAAAAGTCCCTGATTTTAATAAAAAATTGGCTTTAATGTAACATCACATGAAGGTTATCAGTAATGTTTTCACAGCTTTAATCAAATCATTCATCATCCATAAGTTGTGATGGAAAAATGTCTGCAAGCGTGCAGGAGCCCATTTTTAGAGACAATCACTCCTGTGTTATAATGTTAATTGAAGTTTATCAGGTGAGATGACCAATAGATGATAAGAAATATACTCTTACTGATTATTAGAGTTGAAAAGTACTTTGCTAAGCAAAATTAAATGAGGTTAGGCTGCAACTTGAAACGTTTACATAAAAGGTTCAGTTGGTGATGCATGAAAGAAAAATAATTTTCTTCTACAAATCTATTGGAGAATTCTGATTGTAAGAAATGAAAATATTCAAGAGTGAAACTGTTGGAAAAGTGAAGGTTTTGTGCAGCTGGGTGTTGCAGCCCTTTAGAGGAAAATGTAAACTTGGTTTAATGAGGTTAAAAACAGAAACTGGGATGATCCAGACACATTTATTGTTTCTTTAATCCCCACAATAGTTTGAGTTTGTGCTCAAATGTCTTAAAAAGCTGTTTTGAGTGATAAGTTAGGCTTTTAATGTGTTAAACTTGATTAGATAAGACAATGTACCACTGAACACAGGAGGGATTATTGCTGAAAATGGGTCTCTGAACACCTCTGTAGATATTCTATTAAAAATCATTCATGATTTGTGATCAGTGTTAATATTAAGCATTTATATGATTATTTAAGCTTTTGATTAATTGCTGTGATTCAATCTGAAACCAAATTTGAGTCTAATCTAATAATAATAATAAAATGTATTATTATTATTATTATTATTATTATTATTATATTCAGAAAACAAGACATTTCTAATTCACCTCAGACCTTTGAGCTGTGCTCTACATTGTAATGATAGTGTATGGTTATTGATTAGAGCAGATGATATGAGACCATCAGGAGAGACTGTTAAAAAGTTATGAGCTGTCTTGATGCAGAGAAAGTGGAGTTTGTCATCCTTGAATGATGGGATTCAAGATTTGAATGATGCTCTGCCTCTGTGCTCAAGTTCAGACATAGGCTTTAAGCAACCATGAGCCACTGATACGCGTCAGGATAGATTATCAGCATGTATCAAGTGGGCTTGTTAAACAGCTCTGATAGGAGAAAGTCAATGAGCACGCAATAAAGTGGACTTGTTAGGGCCAGTTTACCACCAGCTTGCTGAAGTTGAACTTCATTTGTATTTAAAGACAGACTTTAAAGAAAATTCTTATTTGAAACTGGTGATAAAATCCAGGTCAGATACAGTTACATACAAACATACAGTACACACTGCTGCTCAAAGGTTGGAGGTCAGTTAGAAAAGTCCCTGATTTTAATAAAAATTGGCTTAATGTAACATCACATGAAGTTATCAGTAATGTTTTCACAGCTTAATCAAATCATTCATCATCCATAAGTTGTGATGGAAAAATGTCTGCAAGCGTGCAGGAGCCCATTTTAGAGACAATCATCCTGTTATAATGTTAATTGAAGTTTATCAGGTCAGATGACCAATAGATGATAAGAAATATACTCTTACTGATTATTAGAGTGAAAAGTACTTTGCTAAGCAAAATTAAATGAGGTTAGGCTGCAACTTGAAACGTTACATAAAAGTTCAGTTGGTGATGCATGAAAGAAAAATATTTCTTCTACAAATCTATTGGAGAATTCTGATTGTAAGAAATGAAAATATTCAAGAGTGAACTGTGGAAAAGTGAAGGTTTTGTGCGCTGGGTGTTGCAGCCCCTTTAGAGGAAATGTAACTTGGTTATGAGGTTAAAAACAGAAACTGGGATGATCCAGACACATTTATTGTTTCTTTAATCCCCACAATAGTTTGAGTTTGTGCTCAAATGTCTTAAAAACTGTTTTGAGTGATAAGTTAGGCTTTAATGTGTTAAACTTGATTAGATAGACAATGTACCACTGAACACAGGAGGGATTATTGCTGAAAATGGGTCTCTGAACACCTCTGTAGATATTCTATTAAAATCATTCATGATTTGTGATCAGTGTTATTATAGCATTTATATGATATTTAAGCTTTTGATTATTGCTGTGATTCAATCTGAAACCAAATTTGAGTCTAATCTAATAATAATAATAAAATGTATTATTATTATTATTTATTCAGAAAACAAGACATTTCTAATTCACCTCAGACCTTTGAGCTGGCTCTACATGTAATGATAGTGTATGGTTATTGATTAGAGCAGATGATATGAGACCATCAGGAGAGACTGTTAAAGTTATGAGCTGTCTTGATGCAGAGAAAGTGGGAGTTTGTCATCCTGAATGATGGGATTCAAGATTGAATGATGCTCTGCCTCTGTGCTCAAGTTCAGACATAGGTTTAAGCAACCATGAGCCACTGATACGCGTGATAGATTAATCAGCATGTATCAAGTGGCTTGTTAAACAGCTCTGATAGGAGAAAGTCAATGAGCACGCAATAAAGTGGACTTGTTAGGGCCAGTTTACCAGCCTTGCTGAAGTTGAACTTCATTTGTATTAAAGACAGACTTTAAAGAAAATTCTTATTTGAAACTGGTGATAAAATCCAGGTCAGATACAGTTACATACAAACATACAGTACACACTGCTGCTCAAAGGTTGGAGGTCAGTTAGAAAAGTCCCTGATTTAATAAAAAATTGGCTTTAATGTAACATCACATGAAGGTTATCAGTAATGTTTTCACAGCTTTAATCAAATCATTCATCATCCATAAGTTTGATGGAAAAATGTCTGCAAGCGTGCAGGAGCCCATTTTA
>NW_020329326.1:0-7500 GCF_001858045.2 Oreochromis niloticus | reverse complement strand
TCTACACGCCCCAGGTACACTGCACATATACTATCTGCTGAACACAATCCTTGTGCGTATGGTAGGACAATGTTTCTACGTCCCCCCCCGCTACACTGGGCAGAAACACGTTGCCACACACACTAACCTCGTGCATATGGTACGACAACGTTTCCACATGCCCCTGGTACACTGGGGAGAAACACTTTGCCACACACTCCGCGTGCAAGTGGCAGGACAATGTTTCTACACGCCCCAGGTACACTGCACATATACTATCTGCTGAACACAATCCTTGTGCGTATGGTAGGACAATGTTTCTATGTCCCCCCCCGCTACACTGGGCAGAAACACGTTGCCACACACACTCCCCTCGTGCATATGGTACGACAACGTTTCCACATGCCCCTGGTACACTGGGCAGAAACACTTTGCCACAAACACTCCTCGTGCGTATGGCAGGACAGTGTTTCTACACGCCCCAGGTACACTGCACATATACTGTCTGCTAGACACAATCCTTGTGCGTATGGTAGGACAATGTTTCTACGCCCCCCACTGCTACACTGGGCAGAAACACGTTGCCACACACACTCCCCTCGTGCATATGGTACGACAACGTTTCCACATGCCCCTGGTACACTGGGTAGAAACACTTTGCCACAAACACACCTCGTGCATATGGTACGACAACGTTTCCACATGCCCCTGGTACACTGGGTAGAAACACTTTGCCACAAACACACCTCGTGCATATGGTACGACAGCGTTTCCACATGCCCCTGGTAGACTGCCCCGATACCAGCCTGAAACGCGCTCCCCTCGTGCTTATGGTACGACAGCGTTTCCACATGCCCCTGGTACACGGACCAGAAACACTTTGTCACGTCCGCTGTACGCGCCCTCCTCGCTAGCTAATTGCTGATCTCCCCCAATTCCAGGGGGCTCCGGGGACCACCATCACATCTTCCTTTCTCCCTTGCTGCTGAAAAAGATGCATGCTTCTCCACTGGCCCTGCTGCTACTCTCTCTCTCCATTTGGCCGAGGCGGTGAGTCGGCCTCCTGTCTCCTTTACGGTCGAAAAAGATGTGCTTTTGGAGCACTGGCCCTGCTGCTACTCTGACCACCTCTAGCTAATTGCTGATCTCCCCCACTTCCAGGGGGCCCCGGGGACACACCATCACATCTTCCTTTCTCCCTTACGGCTGAAAAAGGTGCATGTTGCTCCACTGGCCCTGCTGCTGTTGTGTCTCCATTTGGCCGAGGGGGTGAGTCGGCCTCCTGTCTCCCTTACGGTCGGAAAAGATGTGGTGCTGCTGCTGCTGCTGCTGCTGCACTGGCCCTGCTGCTACTCTCTCTCCATTTGGCCGAGGGGGTGAGTCGGCCTCCTGTCTCCCTTACGGTCGGAAAAGATGTGCTGCTGCTGCTGCTGCTGCTGCACTGGCCCTGCTGCTACTCTCTCTCCATTTGGCCGAGGCAGTGAGTCGGCCTCCTGTCTCCTTTACGGTCGAAAAAGATGTGCTGCGGCTGCACTGGCCCTGCTGCTACTCATATCCAGCATGGACCTTGACCTCCAGCAGGCCCCGGGACCCACTTGCTCCCCTGCTCTAGTCCACAACTAGCTTCTTTTTCTGCAGTTACCCTCCACTGCATATCCAGCATGGACCTTGCCCTCCAGCAGGCCCCGGGGACCGACTTTCTCCCCTTCTCTAGTCCCCCAGTAGCTTCTTCTCTTGCGGTTAGATAGCACCGCGTATCCACCATGGACCTTGACCTCCAGCAGGCCCCGGGGACCCACAATTAAGCCCCCTCCCACTAACGAAGCGGAACAACAGTGGGAAAATCCTTGTGCCCCTGGTACTCTAGAAAGTTAATTCAAACATGCCCCTGGTACACTGCGCAGAAGTACTTTGCCACACACTCCTCGTGCGTATGGCAGGACAGTGTTTCTACACGCCCCAGGTACACTGCACATATACTCTCTGCTAGACACAATCCTTGTGCGTATGGTAGGACAATGTTTCTACCCCCCCCCGGTGCACTGGGCAGAAACACGTTGCCACACACACTCCTCCTGCATATGGTACGACAACTTTTCTACATGCCCCTGGTACACTGGGCAGAAACACTTTGCCACACACACTCCTCCTGCATATGGTACGACAACTTTTCCACATGCCCCTGGTACACTGGGCAGAAAAACTTTGCCACACACACTCCTCCTGCATATGGTACGACAACGTTTCCACATGCCCCTGGTACACTGCGCAGAAACACTTTGCCACACACACTCCTCGTGCATATGGTACGACAACTTTTCCACATGCCCCTGGTACACTGCCCCTATATCTCCCTGAAACACGCTCCCCTCGTGCATATGGTACGACAGCTTTTCCACATGCCCCTGGTACACTGCCCCTATATCTCCCTGAAACACGCTCCCCTCGTGCATATGGTACGACAACTTTTCCACATGCCCCTGGTACACTGCCCCGATATCTCCCTGAAACACGCTCCCCTCGTGCCTATGGTACGACAACATTTATCCATGCCCCTGGTACACTGCTCAGCAGCACTTTGCTAAGTACTCCCCGTGCATATGGTATGACAGCTTTTCCACATGCCCCTGGTACACGGACCAGAAACACTTTGCCACGTCCGCTGTACGCACCCTCCTCGCTGGCTAATTGCTGATCTCCCCCACTTCCAGGGGGCCCCGGGGACCACCATCACATCTTCCTTTCTCCCTTACGGCTGAACAAGATGCATGCTGCTGCACTGGCCCTGCTGCTACTCTCTCTCCATTTGGCCGAGGCAGTGAGTCGGCCTCCTGTCTCCTTTACGGTCGAAAAAGATGTGCTTTTGGAGCACTGGCCCTGCTGCTACTCTGACCACCTCTAGCTACCTGCTGATCTCCCTGACCTCCAGCGGGCCCCGGGGACCCACATCACACCTTGCTCCCGTCTCCCTTGCGGCTGGAAAAGATCCATTTTTGTGCACTGGCCCTGCTGCTACTCTCTCTCCATTTGGCCGAGGCAGTGAGTCGGCCTCCTGTCTCCTTTACGGTCGAAAAAGATGTGCTGCTGCTGCACTGGCCCTGCTGATATTCTCTCTCCATTTGGCCGAGGCAGGGAGTCGGCCTCCTGTCTCCTTTACGGTCGAAAAAGATGTGCTGCTGCTGCACTGGCCCTGCTGATATTCTCTCTCCATTTGGCCGAGGCAGGGAGTCGGCCTCCTGTCTCCTTTACGGTCGAAAAAGATGTGCTGCTGCTGCAGTGGCCCTGCTGCTACTCATATCCAGCATGGACCTTGACCTCCAGCAGGCCCCGGGGACCCACTTGCTCCCCTGCTCTAGTCCCCCAGTAGCTTCTTTTTCTGCAGTTACCCTCCACTGCATATCCAGCATGGACCTTGCACTCCCGCAGGCCCCAGGGGACCCACATGCTCCCCTGCTCTAGTCCACCACTAGCTTCTTTTTCTGCAGTTACCCTCCGCTGCGTATCCAGCATGGACCTTGCCCTCCAGCAGGCCCCGGGGACCGACTTGCTCCGCTGCTCTAGTCCCCCAGTAGCTTTCCTTCTCCTGCAGTTACGCTCCACCACATATCCAGCATGGTCCTTGACCTCCAGCAGGCCCTGGGGACCCACATGCTCCCCTTCTCTAGTCCCCCAGTAGCTTCTTCTCTTGTGGTTACATAGCACCGGGTCTCCACCATGGACCTTGACCTCCAGCAGGCCCCGGGGACCCACATCCTCCCCTGCTCTAGTCCCGCACTAGCTTCTTCTCTTGCAGTTACCCTCCGCCACATATCCAGTATGGACCTTGCCCTCCAGCAGGCCCCGGGAACCCACATGCTCCCCTTCTCTAGTCCCCAGTAGCTTCTTCTCTTGTGGTTACATAGCACCGCGTCTCCACCATGGTCCTTGACCTCCAGCAGGCCCTGGGGACCCACATGCTCCCCTTCTCTAGTCCCCCAGTAGCTTCTTCTCTTGCGGTTACATAGCACCGCGTCTCCACCATGGACCTTGACCTCCAGCAGGCCCCGGGGACCCACATCACACCTTGCTCCTGTCTCCCTTGCGGCTGGAAAAGATCCATTTTTGTGCACTGGCCCTGCTGCTACTCATATCCAGCATGGACCTTGACCTCCAGCAGGCCCCGGGGACCCACTTGCTCCCCTGCTCTAGTCCCCCAGTAGCTTCTTTTTCTGCAGTTACCCTCCACTGCATATCCAGCATGGACCTTGCACTCCCGCAGGCCCCAGGGGACCCACATGCTCCCCTGCTCTAGTCCACCACTAGCTTCTTTTTCTGCAGTTACCCTCCGCTGCGTATCCAGCATGGACCTTGCCCTCCAGCAGGCCCCGGGGACCGACTTGCTCCGCTGCTCTAGTCCCCCAGTAGCTTTCCTTCTCCTGCAGTTACGCTCCACCACATATCCAGCATGGTCCTTGACCTCCAGCAGGCCCCGGGGACCCACATGCTCCCCTGCTCTAGTCCCCCAGTAGCTTCTTCTCTTGCGGTTACATAGCACCGCGTATCCACCATGGACCTTGACCTCCAGCAGGCCCCGGGACCCACATGCTCCCCTGCTCTAGTACCCCAGTAGCTTTCCTTTCTTGCGGTTACATAGCACCGCGTATCCACCATGGACCTTGACCTCCAGCAGGCCCCGGGGACCCACATGCTCCCCTGCTCTAGTACCCCAGTAGCTTTCCTTTCTTGCGGTTACATAGCACCGCGTATCCACCATGGACCTTGACCTCCAGCAGGCCCCGGGGACCCACAATTAAGCCCCCTCCCACTAACGAAGCGGAACAACAGTGGGAAAATCCTTGTGCCCCTGGTACTCTAGAAAGTTAATTCAAACATGCCCCTGGTACACTGCGCAGAAGTACTTTGCCACACACTCCTCGTGCGTATGGCAGGACAGTGTTTCTACACGCCCCAGGTACACTGCACATATACTCTCTGCTAGACACAATCCTTGTGCGTATGGTAGGACAATGTTTCTACCCCCCCCCGGTGCACTGGGCAGAAACACGTTGCCACACACACTCCTCCTGCATATGGTACGACAACTTTTCTACATGCCCCTGGTACACTGGGCAGAAACACTTTGCCACACACACTCCTCCTGCATATGGTACGACAACTTTTCCACATGCCCCTGGTACACTGGGCAGAAAAACTTTGCCACACACACTCCTCCTGCATATGGTACGACAACGTTTCCACATGCCCCTGGTACACTGCGCAGAAACACTTTGCCACACACACTCCTCGTGCATATGGTACGACAACTTTCCACATGCCCCTGGTACACTGCCCCTATATCTCCCTGAAACACGCTCCCCTCGTGCATATGGTACGACAACTTTTCCACATGCCCCTGGTACACTGCCCCGATATCTCCCTGAAACACGCTCCCCTCGTGCCTATGGTACGACAACATTTATCCATGCCCCTGGTACACTGCTCAGCAGCACTTTGCTAAGTACTCCCCGTGCATATGGTATGACAGCTTTTCCACATGCCCTGGTACACGGACCAGAAACACTTTGCCACGTCCGCTGTACGCACCCTCCTCGCTGGCTAATTGCTGATCTCCCCCACTTCCAGGGGGCCCCGGGGACCACCATCACATCTTCCTTTCTCCCTTACGGCTGAACAAGATGCATGCTGCTGCACTGGCCCTGCTGCTACTCTCTCTCCATTTGGCCGAGGCAGTGAGTCGGCCTCCTGTCTCCTTTACGGTCGAAAAAAGATGTGCTTTTGGAGCACTGGCCCTGCTGCTACTCTGACCACCTCTAGCTACCTGCTGATCTCCCTGACCTCCAGCGGGCCCCGGGGACCCACATCACACCTTGCTCCCGTCTCCCTTGCGGCTGGAAAAGATCCATTTTTGTGCACTGGCCCTGCTGCTACTCTCTCTCCATTTGGCCGAGGCAGTGAGTCGGCCTCCTGTCTCCTTTACGGTCGAAAAAGATGTGCTGCTGCTGCACTGCCCTGCTGATATTCTCTCTCCATTTGGCCGAGGCAGGGAGTCGGCCTCCTGTCTCCTTTACGGTCGAAAAAGATGTGCTGCTGCTGCACTGGCCCTGCTGATATTCTCTCTCCATTTGGCCGAGGCAGGGAGTCGGCCTCCTGTCTCCTTTACGGTCGAAAAAGATGTGCTGCTGCTGCAGTGGCCCTGCTGCTACTCATATCCAGCATGGACCTTGACCTCCAGCAGGCCCCGGGACCCACTTGCTCCCCTGCTCTAGTCCCCCAGTAGCTTCTTTTTCTGCAGTTACCCTCCACTGCATATCCAGCATGGACCTTGCACTCCCGCAGGCCCCAGGGGACCCACATGCTCCCCTGCTCTAGTCCACCACTAGCTTCTTTTTCTGCAGTTACCCTCCGCTGCGTATCCAGCATGGACCTTGCCTCCAGCAGGCCCCGGGGACCGACTTGCTCCGCTGCTCTAGTCCCCAGTAGCTTTCCTTCTCCTGCAGTTACGCTCCACCACATATCCAGCATGGTCCTTGACCTCCAGCAGGCCCTGGGACCCACATGCTCCCCTTCTCTAGTCCCCCAGTAGCTTCTTCTCTTGTGGTTACATAGCACCGGGTCTCCACCATGGACCTTGACCTCCAGCAGGCCCCGGGGACCCACATCCTCCCCTGCTCTAGTCCCGCACTAGCTTCTTCTCTTGCAGTTACCCTCCGCCACATATCCAGTATGGACCTTGCCCTCCAGCAGGCCCCGGAACCCACATGCTCCCCTTCTCTAGTCCCCAGTAGCTTCTTCTCTTGTGGTTACATAGCACCGCGTCTCCACCATGGTCCTTGACCTCCAGCAGGCCCTGGGGACCCACATGCTCCCCTTCTCTAGTCCCCCAGTAGCTTCTTCTCTTGCGGTTACATAGCACCGCGTCTCACCATGGACCTTGACCTCCAGCAGGCCCGGGGACCCACAACACCTTGCTCCTGTCTCCCTTGCGGCTGGAAAAGATCCATTTTTGTGCACTGGCCCTGCTGCTACTCATATCCAGCATGGACCTTGACCTCCAGCAGGCCCCGGGGACCCACATCACACTTGCTCCTGTCTCCCTTGCGGCTGGAAAAGATCCATTTTTGTGCACTGGCCCTGCTGCTACTCATATCCAGCATGGACCTTGACCTCCAGCAGGCCCCGGGACCCACTTGCTCCCCTGCTCTAGTCCCCCAGTAGCTTCTTTTTCTGCAGTTACCCTCCACTGCATATCCAGCATGGACCTTGCACTCCGCAGGCCCAGGGGACCCACATGCTCCCCTGCTCTAGTCCACCACTAGCTTCTTTTTCTGCAGTTACCCTCCGCTGCGTATCCAGCATGGACCTTGCCCCAGCAGGCCCCGGGACCGACTTGCTCCGCTGCTCTAGTCCCCAGTAGCTTTCCTTCTCCTGCAGTTACGCTCCACCACATATCCAGCATGGTCTTGACCTCCAGCAGGCCCCGGGGACCCACATGCTCCCCTGCTCTAGTCCCCAGTAGCTTCT
>NW_020329325.1:7500-15108 GCF_001858045.2 Oreochromis niloticus | reverse complement strand
CACACACACTAACCTCGTGCATATGGTACGACAACGTTTCCACATGCCCTGGTACACTGGGGAGAAACACTTTGCCAACACTCCGCGTGCAAGTGGCAGGACAATGTTTCTACACGCCCCAGGTACACTGCACATATACTATCTCTGAACACAATCCTTGTGCGTATGGTAGGACAATGTTCTATGTCCCCCCCGCTACACTGGGCAGAAACACGTTGCCACACACATCCCCTCGTGCATATGTACGACAACGTTTCCACATCCCTGGTACACTGGGCAGAAACACTTTGCCACAAACACTCCTCGTGGTATGCAGGACAGTGTTTCTACACGCCCCAGGTACACTGCACATATACTGTCTGCTAGACACAATCCTTGTGCGTATGTAGGACAATGTTTCTACGCCCCACTGCTACACTGGCAGAAACACGTTGCCACACACACTCCCCTCGTGCATATGGTACGACAACGTTTCCACATGCCCCTGGTACACTGGGTAGAAACACTTTGCCACAAACACACCTCGTGCATATGGTACGACAACGTTCCACATGCCCCTGGTACACTGGGTAGAAACACTTTGCCACAAACACACCTCGTGCATATGGTACACAGCGTTTCCACATGCCCCTGGTAGACTGCCCCGATACCAGCCTGAAACGCGCTCCCCTCGTGCTTATGGTACGACAGCGTTCCACATGCCCCTGGTACACGGACCAGAAACACTTGTCACGTCGCTGTACGCGCCCTCCTCGCTAGCTAATTGCTGATCTCCCCCAATTCCAGGGGGCTCCGGGACCACCATCACATCTTCCTTTCTCCCTTGCTGCTGAAAAAGATGCATGCTTCTCCACTGGCCCTGCTGCTACTCTCTCTCTCCATTTGGCCGAGGCGGTGAGTCGGCCTCCTGTCTCCTTTACGGTCGAAAAAGATGTGCTTTTGGAGCACTGGCCCTGCTGCTACTCTGACCACCTCTAGCTAATTGCTGATCTCCCCCACTTCCAGGGGGCCCCGGGACACACCATCACATCTTCCTTTCTCCCTTACGGCTGAAAAAGGTGCATGTTGCTCCACTGCCCTCTGCTGTTGTGTCTCCATTTGGCCGAGGGGGTGAGTCGGCCTCCTGTCTCCCTTACGGTCGGAAAAGATGTGTGCTGCTGCTGCTGCTGCTGCTGCACTGGCCCTGCTGCTACTCTCTCTCCATTTGGCCGAGGGGTGAGTCGGCCTCCTGTCTCCCTTACGGTCGGAAAAGATGTGCTGCTGCTGCTGCTGCTGCTGCACTGGCCCTGCTGCTACTCTCTCTCCATTTGGCCGAGGCAGTGAGTCGGCCTCCTGTCTCCTTTACGGTCGAAAAAGATGTGCTGCGGCTGCACTGGCCCTGCTGCTACTCATATCCAGCATGGACCTTGACCTCCAGCAGGCCCCGGGGACCCACTTGCTCCCCTGCTCTAGTCCACAACTAGCTTCTTTTCTGCAGTTACCCTCCACTGCATATCCAGCATGGACCTTGCCCTCCAGCAGGCCCCGGGACCGACTTTCTCCCCTTCTCTAGTCCCCCAGTAGCTTCTTCTCTTGCGGTTACATAGCACCGCGTATCCACCATGGACCTTGACCTCCAGCAGGCCCCGGGGACCCACAATTAAGCCCCCTCCCACTAACGAAGCGGAACAACAGTGGGAAAATCCTTGTGCCCCTGGTACTCTAGAAAGTTAATTCAAACATGCCCCTGGTACACTGCGCAGAAGTACTTTGCCACACACTCCTCGTGCGTATGGCAGGACAGTGTTTCTACACGCCCCAGGTACACTGCACATATACTCTCTGCTAGACACAATCCTTGTGCGTATGGTAGGACAATGTTCTACCCCCCCCCGGTGCACTGGGCAGAAACACGTTGCCACACACACTCCTCCTGCATATGGTACGACAACTTTCTACATGCCCCTGGTACACTGGGCAGAAACACTTTGCCACACACACTCCTCCTGCATATGGTACGACAACTTTTCCACATGCCCCTGGTACACTGGGCAGAAAAACTTTGCCACACACACTCCTCCTGCATATGGTACGACAACGTTTCCACATGCCCCTGGTACACTGCGCAGAAACACTTTGCCACACACACTCCTCGTGCATATGGTACGACAACTTTTCCACATGCCCCTGGTACACTGCCCCTATATCTCCCTGAAACACGCTCCCCTCGTGCATATGGTACGACAGCTTTTCCACATGCCCCTGGTACACTGCCCCTATATCTCCCTGAAACACGCTCCCCTCGTGCATATGGTACGACAACTTTTCCACATGCCCCTGGTACACTGCCCCGATATCTCCCTGAAACACGCTCCCCTCGTGCCTATGGTACGACAACATTTATCCATGCCCCTGGTACACTGCTCAGCAGCACTTTGCTAAGTACTCCCCGTGCATATGGTATGACAGCTTTTCCACATGCCCCTGGTACACGGACCAGAAACACTTTGCCACGTCCGCTGTACGCACCCTCCTCGCTGGCTAATTGCTGATCTCCCCCACTTCCAGGGGCCCCGGGGACCACCATCACATCTTCCTTTCTCCCTTACGGCTGAACAAGATGCATGCTGCTGCACTGGCCCTGCTGCTACTCTCTCTCCATTTGGCCGAGGCAGTGAGTCGGCCTCCTGTCTCCTTTACGGTCGAAAAAGATGTGCTTTTGGAGCACTGGCCCTGCTGCTACTCTGACCACCTCTAGCTACCTGCTGATCTCCCTGACCTCCAGCGGGCCCCGGGGACCCACATCACACCTTGCTCCCGTCTCCCTTGCGGCTGGAAAAGATCCATTTTTGTGCACTGGCCCTGCTGCTACTCTCTCTCCATTTGGCCGAGGCAGTGAGTCGGCCTCCTGTCTCCTTTACGGTCGAAAAAGATGTGCTGCTGCTGCACTGGCCCTGCTGATATTCTCTCTCCATTTGGCCGAGGCAGGGAGTCGGCCTCCTGTCTCCTTTACGGTCGAAAAAGATGTGCTGCTGCTGCACTGGCCCTGCTGATATTCTCTCTCCATTTGGCCGAGGCAGGGAGTCGGCCTCCTGTCTCCTTTACGGTCGAAAAAGATGTGCTGCTGCTGCAGTGGCCCTGCTGCTACTCATATCCAGCATGGACCTTGACCTCCAGCAGGCCCCGGGGACCCACTTGCTCCCCTGCTCTAGTCCCCAGTAGCTTCTTTTTCTGCAGTTACCCTCCACTGCATATCCAGCATGGACCTTGCACTCCCGCAGGCCCCAGGGGACCCACATGCTCCCTGCTCTAGTCCACCACTAGCTTCTTTTTCTGCAGTTACCCTCCGCTGCGTATCCAGCATGGACCTTGCCCTCCAGCAGGCCCGGGACCGACTTGCTCCGCTGCTCTAGTCCCCCAGTAGCTTTCCTTCTCCTGCAGTTACGCTCCACCACATATCCAGCATGGTCCTTGACCTCCAGCAGGCCCTGGGGACCCACATGCTCCCTTCTCTAGTCCCCCAGTAGCTTCTTCTCTTGTGGTTACATAGCACCGGGTCTCCACCATGGACCTTGACCTCCAGCAGGCCCCGGGACCCACATGCTCCCCTGCTCTAGTCCCGCACTAGCTTCTTCTCTTGCAGTTACCCTCCGCCACATATCCAGTATGGACCTTGCCCTCCAGCAGGCCCCGGGAACCCACATGCTCCCCTTCTCTAGTCCCCCAGTAGCTTCTTCTCTTGTGGTTACATAGCACCGCGTCTCCACCATGGTCCTTGACCTCCAGCAGGCCCTGGGGACCCACATGCTCCCCTTCTCTAGTCCCCAGTAGCTTCTTCTCTTGCGGTTACATAGCACCGCGTCTCCACCATGGACCTTGACCTCCAGCAGGCCCCGGGGACCCACATCACACCTTGCTCCTGTCTCCCTTGCGGCTGGAAAAGATCCATTTTTGTGCACTGGCCCTGCTGCTACTCATATCCAGCATGGACCTTGACCTCCAGCAGGCCCCGGGACCCACATCACACCTTGCTCCTGTCTCCCTTGCGGCTGGAAAGATCCATTTTTGTGCACTGGCCCTGCTGCTACTCATATCCAGCATGGACCTTGACCTCCAGCAGGCCCCGGGGACCCACTTGCTCCCCTGCTCTAGTCCCCCAGTAGCTTCTTTTTCTGCAGTTACCCTCCACTGCATATCCAGCATGGACCTTGCACTCCCGCAGGCCCCAGGGGACCCACATGCTCCCCTGCTCTAGTCCACCACTAGCTTCTTTTTCTGCAGTTACCCTCCGCTGCGTATCCAGCATGGACCTTGCCCTCCAGCAGGCCCCGGGACCGACTTGCTCCGCTGCTCTAGTCCCCCAGTAGCTTTCCTTCTCCTGCAGTTACGCTCCACCACATATCCAGCATGGTCCTTGACCTCCAGCAGGCCCCGGGGACCCACATGCTCCCCTGCTCTAGTCCCCCAGTAGCTTCTTCTCTTGCGGTTACATAGCACCGCGTATCCACCATGGACCTTGACCTCCAGCAGGCCCCGGGGACCCACATGCTCCCTGCTCTAGTACCCCAGTAGCTTTCCTTTCTTGCGGTTACATAGCACCGCGTATCCACCATGGACCTTGACCTCCAGCAGGCCCCGGGGACCCACATGCTCCCCTGCTCTAGTACCCCAGTAGCTTTCCTTTCTTGCGGTTACATAGCACCGCGTATCCACCATGGACCTTGACCTCCAGCAGGCCCCGGGGACCCACAATTAAGCCCCCTCCCACTAACGAAGCGGAACAACAGTGGGAAAATCCTTGTGCCCTGGTACTCTAGAAAGTTAATTCAAACATGCCCCTGGTACACTGCGCAGAAGTACTTTGCCACACACTCCTCGTGCGTATGGCAGGACAGTGTTTCTACACGCCCCAGGTACACTGCACATATACTCTCTGCTAGACACAATCCTTGTGCGTATGGTAGGACAATGTTTCTACCCCCCCCGGTGCACTGGGCAGAAACACGTTGCCACACACACTCCTCCTGCATATGGTACGACAACTTTCTACATGCCCCTGGTACACTGGCAGAAACACTTTGCCACACACACTCCTCCTGCATATGGTACGACAACTTTTCCACATGCCCCTGGTACACTGGGCAGAAAAACTTTGCCACACACACTCCTCCTGCATATGGTACGACAACGTTTCCACATGCCCCTGGTACACTGCGCAGAAACACTTTGCCACACACACTCCTCGTGCATATGGTACGACAACTTTTCCACATGCCCCTGGTACACTGCCCCTATATCTCCCTGAAACACGCTCCCCTCGTGCATATGGTACGACAACTTTTCCACATGCCCCTGGTACACTGCCCCGATATCTCCCTGAAACACGCTCCCCTCGTGCCTATGGTACGACAACATTTATCCATGCCCCTGGTACACTGCTCAGCAGCACTTTGCTAAGTACTCCCCGTGCATATGGTATGACAGCTTTTCCACATGCCCCTGGTACACGGACCAGAAACACTTTGCCACGTCCGCTGTACGCACCCTCCTCGCTGGCTAATTGCTGATCTCCCCCACTTCCAGGGGGCCCCGGGGACCACCATCACATCTTCCTTTCTCCCTTACGGCTGAACAAGATGCATGCTGCTGCACTGGCCCTGCTGCTACTCTCTCTCCATTTGGCCGAGGCAGTGAGTCGGCCTCCTGTCTCCTTTACGGTCGAAAAAGATGTGCTTTTGGAGCACTGGCCCTGCTGCTACTCTGACCACCTCTAGCTACCTGCTGATCTCCCTGACCTCCAGCGGGCCCCGGGGACCCACATCACACCTTGCTCCCGTCTCCCTTGCGGCTGGAAAAGATCCATTTTTGTGCACTGGCCCTGCTGCTACTCTCTCTCCATTTGGCCGAGGCAGTGAGTCGGCCTCCTGTCTCCTTTACGGTCGAAAAAGATGTGCTGCTGCTGCACTGGCCCTGCTGATATTCTCTCTCCATTTGGCCGAGGCAGGGAGTCGGCCTCCTGTCTCCTTTACGGTCGAAAAAGATGTGCTGCTGCTGCACTGGCCCTGCTGATATTCTCTCTCCATTTGGCCGAGGCAGGGAGTCGGCCTCCTGTCTCCTTTACGGTCGAAAAAGATGTGCTGCTGCTGCAGTGGCCCTGCTGCTACTCATATCCAGCATGGACCTTGACCTCCAGCAGGCCCCGGGGACCCACTTGCTCCCCTGCTCTAGTCCCCCAGTAGCTTCTTTTTCTGCAGTTACCCTCCACTGCATATCCAGCATGGACCTTGCACTCCCGCAGGCCCCAGGGGACCCACATGCTCCCCTGCTCTAGTCCACCACTAGCTTCTTTTTCTGCAGTTACCCTCCGCTGCGTATCCAGCATGGACCTTGCCCTCCAGCAGGCCCCGGGGACCGACTTGCTCCGCTGCTCTAGTCCCCAGTAGCTTTCCTTCTCCTGCAGTTACGCTCCACCACATATCCAGCATGGTCCTTGACCTCCAGCAGGCCCTGGGGACCCACATGCTCCCCTTCTCTAGTCCCCCAGTAGCTTCTTCTCTTGTGGTTACATAGCACCGGGTCTCCACCATGGACCTTGACCTCCAGCAGGCCCCGGGGACCCACATCCTCCCCTGCTCTAGTCCCGCACTAGCTTCTTCTCTTGCAGTTACCCTCCGCCACATATCCAGTATGGACCTTGCCCTCCAGCAGGCCCCGGGAACCCACATGCTCCCCTTCTCTAGTCCCCCAGTAGCTTCTTCTCTTGTGGTTACATAGCACCGCGTCTCCACCATGGTCCTTGACCTCCAGCAGGCCCTGGGGACCCACATGCTCCCCTTCTCTAGTCCCCCAGTAGCTTCTTCTCTTGCGGTTACATAGCACCGCGTCTCCACCATGGACCTTGACCTCCAGCAGGCCCCGGGGACCCACATCACACCTTGCTCCTGTCTCCCTTGCGGCTGGAAAAGATCCATTTTTGTGCACTGGCCCTGCTGCTACTCATATCCAGCATGGACCTTGACCTCCAGCAGGCCCCGGGGACCCACATCACACCTTGCTCCTGTCTCCCTTGCGGCTGGAAAAGATCCATTTTTGTGCACTGGCCCTGCTGCTACTCATATCCAGCATGGACCTTGACCTCCAGCAGGCCCCGGGGACCCACTTGCTCCCCTGCTCTAGTCCCCAGTAGCTTCTTTTTCTGCAGTTACCCTCCACTGCATATCCAGCATGGACCTTGCACTCCCGCAGGCCCCAGGGGACCCACATGCTCCCCTGCTCTAGTCCACCACTAGCTTCTTTTTCTGCAGTTACCCTCCGCTGCGTATCCAGCATGGACCTTGCCCTCCAGCAGGCCCCGGGGACCGACTTGCTCCGCTGCTCTAGTCCCCCAGTAGCTTTCCTTCTCCTGCAGTTACGCTCCACCACATATCCAGCATGGTCCTTGACCTCCAGCAGGCCCCGGGGACCCACATGCTCCCCTGCTCTAGTCCCCCAGTAGCTTCTTCTCTTGCGGTTACATAGCACCGCGTATCCACCATGGACCTTGACCTCCAGCAGGCCCCGGGGACCCACATGCTCCCCTGCTCTAGTACCCCAGTAGCTTTCCTTTCTTGCGGTTACATAGCACCGCGT
>NW_020329324.1:10000-14402 GCF_001858045.2 Oreochromis niloticus | reverse complement strand
TGGCCCTGCTGATGTCTGTCTCCATTTAGCCGAGGGGTGAGTCGGCCTCCTCTCTCCTTCACGGTCGAAAAAGATGTGCTGCTGCAGCTGCACTGGCCCTGCTGCTACTCTACCACCTCTAGCTAATTGCGGATCTCCCTGACCTCCCCCGGGGACCCACAACACGGCTCCTGTCTCCCTTACAGCTGAAAAATGACCAAGCTTTTGAAATCGCCCTGCTGCTATTCTGTTTCCATTTGGCAGAGTGGGGGAGTTGGCCTCCTGTCTCCTTTACGGTCGAAAAAGATGTGCTGGTGCTGCTGCTGCTGCTGCACTGGTCCTGCTGCTACTCTGACCACCGCTGGCTAATTGCTGATCCCCCTGACCTCCAGCAGGCGCCGGGACCCGCATGCTCCCCTGCTCTAGTCCCCCACTAGCTTTCCTTTCTTGCAGTTACGCTCCACCACATATCAGCATGGACCTTGACCTCCAGCAGGCCCGGGGACCCACACTTAAGCCCCCTCCCACTAACATAGAAAAACACCACTGGCAAAATCCTCGTGCCCCTGGTACTCCATAAAGTAAATTCAAACGTGCCCTGGTACACTGGGCAGAAACACTTTGCCACACACTCCGCGTGCGTATGGCAGGACAATGTTTCTACACGCCCCAGTTACACTGCACATATACTATCTGCTGGAAACAATCCTTGTGCGTATGGTAGGACAATGTTTCTACACGCCCCTGGTACACTGGGCAGAAACACGTGTCCACACACTCCCCTCGTGCATATGGTACGACAACATTTCCACATGCCCCTGGTACACTGGGCAGAAACACTTTGCCACAAACACTCCTCATGCGAATGGCAGGACAATGTTTCTACACGCCCCAGGTACACTGCACATATACTATCTGCTAGACACAATCCTTGTGCGTATGGTAGGACAATGTTTCTACCCCCCCGGTGCACTGGGCAGAAACACGTTGCCACAAACACTCCTCGTGCATATGGTACGACAACGTTTCCACATGCCCCTGGTACACTGGGGAGAAACACTTTGCCACACACTCCGCGTGCGTATGGCAGGACAATGTTTCTACACGCCCCAGGTACACTGCACATATACTATCTGCTGAACACAATCCTTGTGCGTATGGTAGGACAATGTTTCTACGCCCCCCACTGCTACACTGGGCAGAAACACGTTGCCACACACACTCCCCTCGTGCATATGGTACGACAACGTTTCCACATGCCCCTGGTACACTGGGTAGAAACACTTTGCCACAAACACACCTCGTGCATATGGTACGACAACGTTTCCACATGCCCCTGGTACACTGGGTAGAAACACTTTGCCACAAACACACCTCGTGCATATGGTACGACAGCGTTTCCACATGCCCCTGGTACACTGCCCCGATACCAGCCTGAAACGCGCTCCCCTCGTGCTTATGGTACGACAGCGTTTCCACATGCCCCTGGTACACGGACCAGAAACACTTTGTCACGTCCGCTGTACGCGCCCTCCTCGCTAGCTAATTGCTGATCTCCCCCAATTCCAGGGGGCTCCGGGGACCACCATCACATCTTCCTTTCTCCCTTGCTGCTGAAAAAGATGCATGCTTCTCCACTGGCCCTGCTGCTACTCTCTCTCCATTTGGCCGAGGCGGTGAGTCGGCCTCCTGTCTCCTTTACGGTCGAAAAAGATGTGCTTTTGGAGCACTGGCCCTGCTGCTACTCTGACCACCTCTAGCTAATTGCTGATCTCCCCCACTTCCAGGGGGCCCCGGGGACACACCATCACATCTTCCTTCTCCCTTACGGCTGAAAAAGGTGCATGTTGCTCCACTGGCCCTGCTGCTGTTGTGTCTCCATTTGGCCGAGGGGGTGAGTCGGCCTCCTGTCTCCCTTACGGTCGGAAAAGATGTGGTGCTGCTGCTGCTGCTGCTGCTGCACTGGCCCTGCTGCTACTCTCTCTCCATTTGGCCGAGGGGGTGAGTCGGCCTCCTGTCTCCCTTACGGTCGGAAAAGATGTGCTGCTGCTGCTGCTGCTGCTGCTGCACTGGCCCTGCTGCTACTCTCTCTCCATTTGGCCGAGGCAGTGAGTCGGCCTCCTGTCTCCTTTACGGTCGAAAAAGATGTGCTGCGGCTGCACTGGCCCTGCTGCTACTCATATCCAGCATGGACCTTGACCTCCAGCAGGCCCCGGGGACCCACATGCTCCCCTGCTCTAGTCCACAACTAGCTTCTTTTTCTGCAGTTACCCTCCACTGCATATCCAGCATGGACCTTGCCCTCCAGCAGGCCCCGGGGACCGACTTTCTCCCCTTCTCTAGTCCCCCAGTAGCTTCTTCTCTTGCGGTTACATAGCACCGCGTATCCACCATGGACCTTGACCTCCAGCAGGCCCCGGGGACCCACAATTAAGCCCCCTCCCACTAACAAAGCGGAACAACAGTGGGAAAATCCTTGTGCCCCTGGTACTCTAGAAAGTTAATTCAAACATGCCCCTGGTACACTGCGCAGAAGTACTTTGCCACACACTCCTCGTGCGTATGGCAGGACAGTGTTTCTACACGCCCCAGGTACACTGCACATATACTCTCTGCTAGACACAATCCTTGTGCGTATGGTAGGACAATGTTTCTACCCCCCCGGTGCACTGGGCAGAAACACGTTGCCACACACACTCCTCCTGCATATGGTACGACAACTTTTCCACATGCCCCTGGTACACTGGGCAGAAACACTTTGCCACACACACTCCTCCTGCATATGGTACGACAACTTTTCCACATGCCCCTGGTACACTGGGCAGAAAAACTTTGCCACACACACTCCTCCTGCATATGGTACGACAACGTTTCCACATGCCCCTGGTACACTGCGCAGAAACACTTTGCCACACACACTCCTCGTGCATATGGTACGACAACTTTTCCACATGCCCCTGGTACACTGCCCCTATATCTCCCTGAAACACGCTCCCCTCGTGCATATGGTACGACAGCTTTTCCACATGCCCCTGGTACACTGCCCCTATATCTCCCTGAAACACGCTCCCCTCGTGCATATGGTACGACAACTTTTCCACATGCCCCTGGTACACTGCCCCGATATCTCCCTGAAACACGCTCCCCTCGTGCCTATGGTACGACAACATTTATCCATGCCCCTGGTACACTGCTCAGCAGCACTTTGCTAAGTACTCCCCGTGCATATGGTATGACAGCTTTTCCACATGCCCCTGGTACACGGACCAGAAACACTTTGCCACGTCCGCTGTACGCACCCTCCTCGCTGGCTAATTGCTGATCTCCCCCACTTCCAGGGGGCCCCGGGGACCACCATCACATCTTCCTTTCTCCCTTACGGCTGAACAAGATGCATGCTGCTGCACTGGCCCTGCTGCTACTCTCTCTCCATTTGGCCGAGGCAGTGAGTCGGCCTCCTGTCTCCTTTACGGTCGAAAAAGATGTGCTTTTGGAGCACTGGCCCTGCTGCTACTCTGACCACCTCTAGCTACCTGCTGATCTCCCTGACCTCCAGCGGGCCCCGGGGACCCACATCACACCTTGCTCCCGTCTCCCTTGCGGCTGGAAAAGATCCATTTTTGTGCACTGGCCCTGCTGCTACTCTCTCTCCATTTGGCCGAGGCAGTGAGTCGGCCTCCTGTCTCCTTTACGGTCGAAAAAGATGTGCTGCTGCTGCACTGGCCCTGCTGATATTCTCTCTCCATTTGGCCGAGGCAGGGAGTCGGCCTCCTGTCTCCTTTACGGTCGAAAAAGATGTGCTGCTGCTGCACTGGCCCTGCTGATATTCTCTCTCCATTTGGCCGAGGCAGGGAGTCGGCCTCCTGTCTCCTTTACGGTCGAAAAAGATGTGCTGCTGCTGCAGTGGCCCTGCTGCTACTCATATCCAGCATGGACCTTGACCTCCAGCAGGCCCCGGGGACCCACTTGCTCCCCTGCTCTAGTCCCCCAGTAGCTTCTTTTTCTGCAGTTACCCTCCACTGCATATCCAGCATGGACCTTGCACTCCCGCAGGCCCCAGGGGACCCACATGCTCCCCTGCTCTAGTCCACCACTAGCTTCTTTTTCTGCAGTTACCCTCCGCTGCGTATCCAGCATGGACCTTGCCCTCCAGCAGGCCCCGGGGACCGACTTGCTCCGCTGCTCTAGTCCCCCAGTAGCTTTCCTTCTCCTGCAGTTACGCTCCACCACATATCCAGCATGGTCCTTGACCTCCAGCAGGCCCTGGGGACCCACATGCTCCCCTTCTCTAGTCCCCCAGTAGCTTCTTCTCTTGTGGTTACATAGCACCGGGTCTCCACCATGGACCTTGACCTCCAGCAGGCCCCGGGGACCCACATCCTCCCCTGCTCTAGTCCCGCACTAGCTTCTTCTCTTGCAGTTA
>NW_020329323.1:10000-15437 GCF_001858045.2 Oreochromis niloticus | reverse complement strand
TGGGCCCCGGGGACCCACAACACGGCTTGCTCCTGTCTCCCTTACAGCTGAAAAATGACCAAGCTTTTGAAATCGCCCTGCTGCTATTCTGTTCCATTTGGCAGAGTGGGGGAGTTGGCCTCCTGTCTCCTTACGGTCGAAAAAGATGTGCTGGTGCTGCTGCTGCTGCTGCACTGGTCCTGCTGCTACTCTGACCACCGCTGGCTAATTGCTGATCCCCTGACCTCCAGCAGGCGCCGGGGACCCGCATGCTCCCTGCTCTAGTCCCCCACTAGCTTTCCTTTCTTGCAGTTACGCTCCACCACATATCCAGCATGGACCTTGACCTCCAGCAGGCCCCGGGGACCCACACTTAAGCCCCTCCCACTAACATAGAAAAAACACCACTGGCAAAATCCTCGTGCCCCTGGTACTCCATAAAGTAAATTCAAACGTGCCCTGGTACACTGGGCAGAAACACTTTGCCACACACTCCGCGTGCGTATGGCAGGACAATGTTTCTACACGCCCAGTTACACTGCACATATACTATCTGCTGGAAACAATCCTTGTGCGTATGGTAGGACATGTTTCTACACGCCCTGGTACACTGGCAGAAACACGTGTCACACACTCCCCTCGTGCATATGGTACGACAACATTTCCACATGCCCCTGGTACACTGGGCAGAAACACTTTGCCACAAACACTCTCATGCGAATGGCAGGACATGTTCTACACGCCCCAGTACACTGCACATATACTATCTGCTAGACACAATCCTTGTGCGTATGGTAGGACAATGTTTCTACCCCCCGGTGCACTGGCAGAAACACGTTGCCACAACACTCCTCGTGCATATGGTACGACAACGTTCCACATGCCCTGGTACACTGGGGAGAAACACTTTGCCACACACTCCGCGTGCGTATGGCAGGACAATGTTTCTACACGCCCCAGGTACACTGCACATATACTTCTGCTGAACACAATCCTTGTGCGTATGGTAGGACATGTTTCTACGCCCCCCACTGCTACACTGGGCAGAAACACGTTGCCACACACACTCCCTCGTGCATATGGTACGACAACGTTTCACATGCCCCTGGTACACTGGGTAGAAACACTTTGCCAAAACACCTCGTGCATATGGTACGACAACGTTTCCACATGCCCCTGGTACATGGGTAGAAACACTTTGCCACAAACAACCTCGTGCATATGGTACGACAGCGTTTCCACATGCCCTGGTACACTGCCCCGATACCAGCCTGAAACGCGCTCCCTCGTGCTTATGGTACGACAGCGTTTCCACATGCCCTGGTACACGGACCAGAACACTTTGTCACGTCCGCTGTACGCGCCCTCCTCGCTAGCTAATTGCTGATCTCCCCCATTCCAGGGGCTCCGGGGACCACCATCACATTTCCTTTCTCCCTTGCTGCTGAAAAAGATGCATGCTTCTCCACTGGCCCTGCTGCTACTCTCTCTCCATTTGGCCGAGGCGGTGAGTCGGCCTCCTGTCTCCTTTACGGTCGAAAAAGATGTGCTTTTGGAGCACTGGCCCTGCTGCTACTCTGACCACCTCTAGCTAATTGCTGATCTCCCCACTTCCAGGGGGCCCCGGGGACCACCATCACATCTTCCTGTCTCCCTTACGGCTGAAAAAGGTGCATGTTGCTCCACTGGCCCTGCTGCTGTTGTGTCTCCATTTGGCCGAGGGGGTGAGTCGGCCTCCTGTCTCCCTTACGGTCGGAAAAGATGTGGTGCTGCTGCTGCTGCTGCTGCTGCACTGGCCCTGCTGCTACTCTCTCTCCATTTGGCCGAGGGGGTGAGTCGGCCTCCTGTCTCCCTTACGGTCGGAAAAGATGTGCTGCTGCTGCTGCTGCTGCTGCTGCACTGGCCCTGCTGCTACTCTCTCTCCATTTGGCCGAGGCAGTGAGTCGGCCTCCTGTCTCCTTTACGGTCGAAAAAGATGTGCTGCGGCTGCACTGGCCCTGCTGCTACTCATATCCAGCATGGACCTTGACCTCCAGCAGGCCCCGGGGACCCACATGCTCCCTGCTCTAGTCCACAACTAGCTTCTTTTTCTGCAGTTACCCTCCACTGCATATCCAGCATGGACCTTGCCCTCCAGCAGGCCCCGGGGACGACTTTCTCCCTTCTCTAGTCCCCAGTAGCTCTTCTCTTGCGGTTACATAGCACCGCGTATCCACCATGGACCTTGACCTCCAGCAGGCCCCGGGGACCCACAATTAAGCCCCTCCCACTAACAAAGCGGACAACAGTGGGAAAATCCTTGTGCCCCTGGTACTCTAGAAAGTTAATTCAAACATGCCCCTGGTACACTGCGCAGAAGTACTTTGCCACACACTCCTCGTGCGTATGGCAGGACAGTGTTTCTACACGCCCCAGGTACACTGCACATATACTCTCTGCTAGACACAATCCTTGTGCGTATGGTAGGACAATGTTTCTACCCCCCGGTGCACTGGGCAGAAACACGTTGCCACACACTCCTCCTGCATATGGTACGACAACTTTTCCACATGCCCCTGGTACACTGGGCAGAAACACTTTGCCACACACACTCCTCCTGCATATGGTACGACAACTTTCCACATGCCCTGGTACACTGGGCAGAAAACTTTGCCACACACACTCCTCCTGCATATGGTACGACACGTTTCCACATGCCCTGGTACACTGCGCAGAAACACTTTGCCACACACACTCCTCGTGCATATGGTACGACAACTTTTCCACATGCCCCTGGTACACTGCCCTATATCTCCCTGAAACACGCTCCCTCGTGCATATGGTACGACAGCTTTTCCACATGCCCTGGTACACTGCCCCTATATCTCCCTGAACACGCTCCCCTCGTGCATATGGTACGACAACTTTTCCACATGCCCCTGGTACACTGCCCGATATCTCCCTGAAACACGCTCCCCTCGTGCCTATGGTACGACAACATTTATCCATGCCCTGGTACACTGCTCAGCAGCACTTTGCTAAGTACTCCCCGTGCATATGGTATGACAGCTTTTCCACATGCCCTGGTACACGGACCAGAAACACTTTGCCACGTCCGCTGTACGCACCCTCCTCGCTGGCTAATTGCTGATCTCCCCACTTCCAGGGGGCCCCGGGGACCACCATCACATCTTCCTTTCTCCCTTACGGCTGAACAAGATGCATGCTGCTGCACTGGCCCTGCTGCTACTCTCTCTCCATTTGGCCGAGGCAGTGAGTCGGCCTCCTGTCTCCTTTACGGTCGAAAAAGATGTGCTTTTGGAGCACTGGCCCTGCTGCTACTCTGACCACCTCTAGCTACCTGCTGATCTCCCTGACCTCCAGCGGGCCCGGGGACCCACATCACACCTTGCTCCCGTCTCCCTTGCGGCTGGAAAAGATCCATTTTTGTGCACTGGCCCTGCTGCTACTCTCTCTCCATTTGGCCGAGGCAGTGAGTCGGCCTCCTGTCTCCTTTACGGTCGAAAAAGATGTGCTGCTGCTGCACTGGCCCTGCTGATATTCTCTCTCCATTTGGCCGAGGCAGGGAGTCGGCCTCCTGTCTCCTTTACGGTCGAAAAAGATGTGCTGCTGCTGCACTGGCCCTGCTGATATTCTCTCTCCATTTGGCCGAGGCAGGGAGTCGGCCTCCTGTCTCCTTTACGGTCGAAAAAGATGTGCTGCTGCTGCAGTGGCCCTGCTGCTACTCATATCCAGCATGGACCTTGACCTCCAGCAGGCCCGGGGACCCACTTGCTCCCCTGCTCTAGTCCCCAGTAGCTTCTTTTTCTGCAGTTACCCTCCACTGCATATCCAGCATGGACCTTGCACTCCCGCAGGCCCCAGGGGACCCACATGCTCCCCTGCTCTAGTCCACCACTAGCTTCTTTTTCTGCAGTTACCCTCCGCTGCGTATCCAGCATGGACCTTGCCCTCCAGCAGGCCCGGGGACCGACTTGCTCCGCTGCTCTAGTCCCCAGTAGCTTTCCTTCTCCTGCAGTTACGCTCCACCACATATCCAGCATGGTCCTTGACCTCCAGCAGGCCCTGGGGACCCACATGCTCCCCTTCTCTAGTCCCCAGTAGCTTCTTCTCTTGTGGTTACATAGCACCGGGTCTCCACCATGGACCTTGACCTCCAGCAGGCCCCGGGGACCCACATCCTCCCTGCTCTAGTCCCGCACTAGCTTCTTCTCTTGCAGTTACCCTCCGCCACATATCCAGTATGGACCTTGCCCTCCAGCAGGCCCGGGAACCCACATGCTCCCCTTCTCTAGTCCCCAGTAGCTTCTTCTCTTGTGGTTACATAGCACCGCGTCTCCACCATGGTCCTTGACCTCCAGCAGGCCCTGGGGACCACATGCTCCCTTCTCTAGTCCCCAGTAGCTTCTTCTCTTGCGGTTACATAGCACCGCGTCTCCACCATGGACCTTGACCTCCAGCAGGCCCCGGGGACCCACATCACACCTTGCTCCTGTCTCCCTTGCGGCTGGAAAAGATCCATTTTTGTGCACTGGCCCTGCTGCTACTCATATCCAGCATGGACCTTGACCTCCAGCAGGCCCGGGGACCCACTTGCTCCCTGCTCTAGTCCCCCAGTAGCTTCTTTTTCTGCAGTTACCCTCCACTGCATATCCAGCATGGACCTTGCACTCCCGCAGGCCCCAGGGGACCCACATGCTCCCCTGCTCTAGTCCACCACTAGCTTCTTTTTCTGCAGTTACCCTCCGCTGCGTATCCAGCATGGACCTTGCCCTCCAGCAGGCCCCGGGGACCGACTTGCTCCGCTGCTCTAGTCCCCCAGTAGCTTTCCTTCTCCTGCAGTTACGCTCCACCACATATCCAGCATGGTCCTTGACCTCCAGCAGGCCCCGGGGACCCACATGCTCCCTGCTCTAGTCCCCCAGTAGCTTCTTCTCTTGCGGTTACATAGCACCGCGTATCCACCATGGACCTTGACCTCCAGCAGGCCCCGGGGACCCACATGCTCCCTGCTCTTGTCCCCACTAGCTTCTTCTCTTGCGGTTACATAGCACCGCGTATCCACCATGGACCTTGACCTCCAGCAGGCCCCGGGGACCCACATGCTCCCCTGCTCTAGTACCCCAGTAGCTTTCCTTTCTTGCGGTTACATAGCACCGCGTATCCACCATGGACCTTGACCTCCAGCAGGCCCGGGGACCCACACTTAAGCCCCTCCCACTAACAAAGCAAAACACCACTGGCAAAATCCTCATGCCCCTGGTACTCCATAAAGTAAATTCAAACGTGCCCCTGGTACACTGTGCAGAAACACTTTGCCACACACACTCCTCGTGCATATTGTACGACAGCTTTTTTCCATGCCCCTGGTACACTGCGCAGGAGCACTTTGCGAAATACTCCCCCGTACATATGGTACGACAACATTTCTCCATGCCCCTGGTACACTGCTCAGCAG
>NW_020329322.1:0-8613 GCF_001858045.2 Oreochromis niloticus | reverse complement strand
TCGCAGTTTCACTGTACCGGCCGCGTGTACTAGACTGCATGGCTTAATCTTTGAGACAAGCATATGCTACTGGCAGGATCAACCAGGTAGCCCCTCAGGCAGGCGGCGGCGCTGTGTGAGCGCGCGCTCGCGCGCTCGGGGCTACGGAGCCCTGTGGACCAGGGCGAGGCTTTCCGGACGCAGATGTGGACGGGGTGAGGGTTCGAGAAACCGTGCTTGCCGGACAGGGCCCCGTCGCCTTTGCGGGGTGGGCAAACTCTGGGTTTGCCTACCACCTCTGTGACGAGGCCCGCCGTGGTATGACCACCGGGACGGACCGGGCGTCTCGGTCTCGCTACCGAGCGATCGCGCCTGGTTGGGGGGAGGGGGGAAGCGCGGGGAGGATGGGGCGGGGTCCGGAACCAACCCACCCCTTCCGACCGTCGCGCTACCCCCGACCGGCGCTAGAGGCGAGCCTGCGGGCCGGAGGAACGGACCGCCCGAAGGCGCCGGCGAAGGTGCCGGCCCGGCGGTGGCCTCCGATGGCAGGCCACGTTTGCCAGTCGATCGGGTGGGAGGGGAAGGCTGGCAGGCAGGTAGGCTGGAAGAGGAGGCTGCTGTGGCAGCCTCTCGCTCTCCCCGGGCCGTCCCAGCGCCGTCCGAGCGCTGCCCGGGGTGTCTGCTGACTTGCGCCTCGCCAGACACCCGTCTCCCATAAAGACGGAGGGCACCTTTGCTAGGCCTTACCTAGACTGCTCAACCGGTGAGGGAGAAAAAACGGCCCTGGCCGAGGTGGTGAGACGGCCTCCTGTCTCCCTTACGGCTGAAAAAGATGTGCTGCTGCAGCTGCACTGCCCTGTGAGTCCTGTCTCCATTTAGCCGAGGGGGTGAGTCGGCCTCCTCTCTCCTTCACGGTTGAAAAAGATGTGCTGCTGCAGCTGCACTGGCCCTGCTGCTACTCTCACCACCTCTAGCTAATTGCGGATCTCCCTGACCTCCGGTGGGCCCCGGGACCCACAACACGGCTTGCTCCTGTTCCCTTACAGCTGAAAAATGACCAAGCTTTTGAAATCGCCCTGCTGCTATTCTGTTTCCATTTGGCAGAGTGGGGGAGTTGGCCTCCTGTCTCCTTTACGGTCGAAAAAGATGTGCTGGTGCTGCTGCTGCTGCTGCACTGGCCCTGCTGCTACTCTGACCACCGCTGGCTAATTGCTGATCCCCTGACCAGCAGGCCCCGGGGACCCGCATGCTCCCTGCTCTAGTCCCACTAGCTTTCCTTTCTTGCAGTTACGCTCACCACATATCCAGCATGGACCTTGACCTCCAGCAGGCCCGGGACCCACACTTAAGCCCCCTCCCACTAACATAGAAAAACACCACTGGCAAAATCCTCGTGCCCCTGGTACTCCATAAAGTAAATTCAAACGTGCCCCTGGTACACTGGGCAGAAACACTTGCCACACACTCCGCGTGCGTATGGCAGGACAATGTTTCTACACGCCCCAGGTACACTGCACATATACTATCTGCTGACACAATCCTTGTGCGTATGGTAGGACATGTTTCTACGTCCCCCCCGCTACACTGGGCAGAAACACGTTGCCACAAACACTCCCCTCGTGCATATGGTACGACAACGTTTCCACATGCCCCTGGTACACGGGCAGAAACACTTTGCCACAAACACTCCTCGTGCGAATGGCAGGACAATGTTTCTACACGCCCCAGGTACACTGCACATATACTGTCTGCTAGACAAATCCTTGTGCGTATGGTAGGACAATGTTTCTACCCCCGGTGCACTGGGCAGAAACACGTTGCACAAACACGCCTCGTGCATATGGTACGACAACGTTTCCATGCCCCTGGTACACTGGGGAGAAACACTTTGCCACACACTCCGCGTGCGTATGGCAGGACAATGTTTCTACACGCCCCAGGTACACTGCACATATACTGTCTGCTGAACACAATCCTTGTGCGTATGGTAGGACAATGTTTTCTACACGCCCCTGGTACACTGGCAGAAACACGTGTCCACACACACTCCCCCGTGCATATGATACGACAACATTTCCACATGCCCCTGTACACTGGGTAGAAACACTTTGCCACAAACACTCCTCATGCGAATGGCAGGACAATGTTTCTACACGCCCCAGGTACACTGCACATATACTATCTGCTGAACACATCCTTGTGCGTTATGGTAGGACAATGTTTCTACGCCCCCCACTGCACACTGGGCAGAAACATGTTGCCACACACACTCCCCTCGTGCTTATGGTACGACAACGTTTCCACATGCCCCTGGTACACTGGTAGAAAACACTTTGCCACAAAACACCTCGTGCATATGGTACGACAGCGTTTCCACATGCCCCTGGTACAACTGCCCCGATACCAGCCTGAAACGCGCTCCCTCGTGCTTATGGTACGACAGCGTTTCCACATGCCCCTGGTACACGGACCAGAAACACTTTGTCACGTCCGCTGTACGCACCCTCCTCGCTAGCTAATTGCTGATTCCCCCAATTCCAGGGGGCTCCGGGACACACCATCACATCTTCTGTCTCCTTACGGCTGAAAAAGGTGCATGTTGCTCCACTGGCCCTGCTGCTGTTGTGTCTCCATTTGGCCGAGGGGGTGAGTCGGCCTCCTGTCTCCCTTACGGTCGGAAAAGATGTGGTGCTGCTGCTGCTGCTGCTGCTGCACTGGCCCTGCTGCTACTCTCTCTCCATTTGGCCGAGGGTGAGTCGGCCTCCTGTCTCCCTTACGGTCGAAAAGATGTGCTGCTGCTGCTGCTGCTGCTGCACTGGCCCTGCTGCTACTCTCTCTCCATTTGGCCGAGGGAGTGAGTCGGCCTCCTGTCTCCTTTACGGTCGAAAAAGATGTGCTGCGGCTGCACTGGCCTGCTGCTACTCATATCCAGCATGGACCTTGACCTCCAGCAGGCCCCGGGGACCCACATGCTCCCCTCTAGTCCACAACTAGCTTCTTTTTCTGCAGTTACCCTCCACTGCATATCCAGCATGGACCTTGCCCTCCAGCAGGCCCCGGGACCGACTTGCTCCCCTTCTCTAGTCCCCCAGTAGCTTCTTCTCTTGCGGTTACATAGCACCGCGTATCCACCAGACCTTGACCTCCAGCAGGCCCGGGACCCACATTAAGCCCCCTCCCACTAACAAAGCAGAACAACAGTGGGAAAATCCTTGTGCCCCTGGTACTCTAGAAAGTTAATTCAACATGCCCCTGGTACACTGCGCAGAAATACTTTGCCACACACTCCTCGTGCGTACGGCAGGACAATGTTTCTACACGCCCCAGGTACACTGCACATATACTATCTGCTAGACACAATCCTTGTGCGTATGGTAGGACAATGTTTCTACCCCCCGGTGCACTGGGCAGAAACACGTTGCCACACACACTCCTCCTGCATATGGTACGACACCTTTTCTACATGCCTGGTACACTGGGCAGAAACACTTTGCCACACACACTCCTCGTGCATATGTACGACAACTTTTCCACATGCCCCTGGTACACTGCCCCTATATCTCCCTGAAACACGCTCCTCGTGCATATGGACGACAACTTTTCCACATGCCCCTGGTACACTGCCCCGATATCTCCCTGAAACACGCTCCCCGTGCCTATGTACGACAACATTTATCCATGCCCCTGGTACACTGCTCAGCAGCACTTTGCTAAGTACTCCCCTGCATATGGTATGACAGCTTTTCCACATGCCCCTGGTACACGGACCAGAAACACTTTGCCACGTCCGCTGTACGCACCCTCCTCGCTGGCTAATTGCTGATCTCCCCACTTCCAGGGGCCCCGGGACCACCATCACATCTTCCTTTCTCCCTTACGGCTGAACAAGATGCATGCTGCTGCACTGGCCCTGCTGCTACTCTCTCTCCATTTGGCCGAGGCAGTGAGTCGGCTCCTGTCTCTTTACGGTCGAAAAAGATGTGCTTTTGGAGCACTGGCCTGCTGCTACTCTGACCACCTCTAGCTACCTGCTGATCTCCCTGACCTCCAGCGGGCCCCGGACCCACATCACACCTTGCTCCCGTCCCCCTTGCGGCTGGAAAAGATCCATTTTTGTGCACTGGCCCTGCTGCTACTCTCTCTCCATTTGCCGAGGCAGTGAGTCGGCCTCCTGTCTCCTTTACGGTCGAAAAAGATGTGCTGCTGCTGCACTGGCCCTGCTGATATTCTCTCTCCATTTGGCCGAGGCAGGGAGTCGGCCTCCTGTCTCCTTTACGGTCGAAAAAGATGTGCTGCTGCTGCACTGGCCCTGCTGATATTCTCTCTCCATTTGGCCGAGGCAGGGAGTCGGCCTCCTGTCTCCTTTACGGTCGAAAAAGATGTGCTGCTGCTGCAGTGGCCCTGCTGCTACTCATATCCAGCATGGACCTTGACCTCCAGCAGGCCCCGGGGACCCACTTGCTCCCTGCTCTAGTCCCCCAGTAGCTTCTTTTTCTGCAGTTACCCTCCACTGCATAGCCAGCATGGACCTTGCACTCCGCAGGCCCCAGGGACCCACATGCTCCCCTGCTCTAGTCCACACTAGCTTCTTTTTCTGCAGTTACCCTCCGCTGCGTATCCAGCATGGACCTTGCCCTCCAGCAGGCCCCGGGACCGACTTGCTCCGCTGCTTCTAGTCCCCCAGTAGCTTTCCTTCTCCTGCAGTTACGCTCCACCACATATCCAGCATGGTCCTTGACCTCCAGCAGGCCCTGGGGACCACATGCTCCCCTTCTCTAGTCCCCCAGTAGCTTCTTCTCTTGCGGTTACATAGCACCGGTCTCCACCATGGACCTTGACCTCCAGCAGGCCCCGGGGACCCACATCCTCCCCTGCTCTAGTCCCGCACTAGCTTCTTCTCTTGCAGTTACCCTCCGCCACATATCCAGTATGGACCTTGCCTCCCAGCAGGCCCCGGAACCCACATGCTCCCTTCTCTAGTCCCCAGTAGCTTCTTCTCTTGTGGTTACATAGCACCGCGTCTCCACCATGGTCCTTGACCTCCAGCAGGCCCTGGGGACCCACATGCTCCCCTTCTCTAGTCCCCAGTAGCTTCGTCTCTTGCGGTTACATAGCACCGCGTCTCCACCATGGACCTTGACCTCCAGCAGGCCCGGGACCGCTCCCCTTCTAGTCCCCCAGTAGCTTCTTCTCTGTGGTTACATAGCACCGGGTCTCCACCATGGACCTTGACCTCCAGCAGGCCGGGGACCCACATGCTCCCTTCTCTATCCCCAGTAGCTTCTTCTCTTGTGGTTACATAGCACCGCGTCTCCACCATGGACCTTGACCTCCAGCAGGCCCGGGACCCACATCCTCCCTGCCTCTAGTTCCCCAGTAGCTTTCCTTTCTTGCAGTTACGCTCCACCACAATATCCAGCATGGTCCTTGACCTCCAGCAGCCCCGGGACCCACATCCTCCCCTTCTCTAGTCCCCAGTAGCTTCTTCTCTTGCGGTTACATAGCACCGCGTATCCACCATGGACCTTGACCTCCAGCAGGCCCGGGACCCACTTGCTCCCCTGCTAGTCCCCAGTAGCTTCTTTTCTGCAGTTACCCTCCGCTGCATATCCAGCATGGACCTTGACCTCCAGCAGGCCCCGGGGACCCACATCCTCCCCTGCTCTAGTTCCCCAGTAGCTTTCCTTTCTTGCAGTTACGCTCCACCGCATATCCAGCATGGTCCTTGACCTCCAGCAGGCCCCGGGGACCCACATCCTCCCTTCTCTAGTCCCCCAGTAGCTTCTTCTCTTGCGGTTACATAGCACGCGTATCCACCATGGTCCTTGACCTCCAGCAGGCCCCGGGACCCACATCCTCCCTTCTCTAGTCCCCCAGTAGCTTCTTCTCTTGCGGTTACATAGCACCGCGTCTCCACCATGACCTTGACCTCCAGCAGGCCCCGGGGACCCAATGCTCCCCTTCTCTAGTCCCCCAGTAGCTTCGTCTCTTGCGGTTACATAGCACCGCGTCTCCACCATGGACCTTGACCTCCAGCAGGCCCGGGGACCCACATGCTCCCCTTCTCTAGTCCCCAGTAGCTTCTTCTCTTGTGGTTACATAGCACCGGGTCTCCACCATGGACCTTGACCTCCAGCAGGCCCCGGGGACCCACATGCTCCCCTTCTAGTCCCCCAGTAGCTTCTTCTCTTGTGGTTACATAGCACCGGTCTCCACCATGGACCTTGACCTCCAGCAGGCCCCGGGGACCCACATGCTCCCCTTCTCTAGTCCCCCAGTAGCTTCTTCTCTTGTGGTTACATAGCACGCGTCTCCACCATGGACCTTGACCTCCAGCAGGCCCCGGGACCCACATCCTCCCCTGCTCTGTTCCCCAGTACTTTCCTTTCTTGCAGTTACGCTCCACCACATATCCAGCATGGTCCTTGACCTCCAGCAGGCCCGGGGACCACATCCTCCCCTTCTCTAGTCCCCAGTAGCTTCTTCTCTTGCGGTTACATAGCACCGCGTATCCACCATGGACCTTGACCTCCAGCAGGCCCCGGGGACCCACTTGCTCCCCTGCTCTAGTCCCCAGTAGCTCTTTTTTCTGCAGTTACCCTCCGCTGCATATCCAGCATGGACCTTGACCTCCAGCAGGCCCCGGGACCCACATCCTCCCCTTCTCTAGTCCCCAGTAGCTTCTTCTCTTGCGGTTACATAGCACCGCGTATCCACCATGGTCCTTGACCTCCAGCAGGCCCCGGGGACCCACATCCTCCCCTCTCTAGTCCCCAGTAGCTTCTTCTCTTGCGGTTACATAGCACCGCGTCTCCACCATGGACCTTGACCTCCAGCAGGCCCCGGGGACCCGACTTGCTCCCCTTCTCTAGTCCCCCAGTAGCTTCTTCTCTTGCGGTTACATAGGCACCGCGTATTCCACCATGGACCTTGACCTCCAGCAGGCCCGGGGACCCACAATTAAGCCCCCTCCACTAACAAAGCAGAACAACAGTGGAAAATCCTTGTGCCCCTGGTACTCTAGAAAGTTAATTCAATGCCCTGGTACACTGGCAGAAATACTTTGCCACACACTCCTCGTGCGTACGGCAGGACAATGTTTCTACACGCCCCAGGTACACTGCACATATACTATCTGCTAGACACAATCCTTGTGCGTATGGTAGGACAATGTTCTACCCCCCGGTGCACTGGGCAGAAACACGTTGCCACACCACACTCCTCCTGCATATGGTACGACACCTTTTCTACATGCCCTGGTACAACTGGCAGAAACACTTTGCCACACACACTCCTCGTGCATATGGTACGACAACTTTTCCACATGCCCCTGGTACACTGCCCCTATATCTCCCTGAAACACGCTCCCCTCGTGCATATGGTACGACAACTTTCCACATGCCCCTGGTACACTGCCCCGATATCTCCCTGAAACACGCTCCCCTCGTGCCTATGGTACGACAACATTTATCCATGCCCCTGGTACACTGCTCAGCAGCACTTGCTAAGTACTCCCCGTGCATATGGTATGAAGCTTTTCCACATGCCCTGGTACACGGACCAGAAACACTTGCCACGCGCTGTACGCACCCTCTCGCTGCTAATTGCTGATCTCCCCACTTCCAGGGGGCCCCGGGGACCACCATCACATCTTCCTTTCTCCCTTACGGCTGAACAAATGCATGCTGCGCACTGGCCCTGCTGCTACTCTCTCTCCATTTGGCCGAGGCAGTGAGTCGGCCTCTGTCTCCTTTACGGTCGAAAAGATGTGCTTTTGGAGCACTGGCCCTGCTGCTACTCTGACCACCTCTAGCTACCTGCTGATCTCCCTGACCTCCAGCGGGCCCCGGGGACCACATCACACCTTGCTCCGTCTCCCTTGCGGCTGGAAAAGATCCATTTTGTGCACTGGCCCTGCTGCTACTCTCTCTCCATTTGGCCGAGGCAGTGAGTCGGCCTCCTGTCTCCTTTACGGTCGAAAAAGATGTGCTGCTGCTGCACTGGCCCTGCTGATATTCTCTCTCATTTGCCGAGGCAGGGAGTCGGCCTCCTGTCTCCTTTACGGTCGAAAAAGATGTGCTGCTGCTGCACTGGCCTGCTGATATTCTCTCTCATTTGGCCGAGGCAGGGAGTCGGCCTCCTGTCTCCTTTACGGTCGAAAAGATGTGCTGCTGCTGCAGTGGCCCTGCTGCTACTCATATCCAGCATGGACCTTGACCTCCAGCAGCCCGGGGACCACTTGCTCCCCTGCTCTAGTCCCCCAGTAGCTTCTTTTTTCTGCAGTTACCCTCCACTGCATAGCCAGCATGGACCTTCACTCCGCAGGCCCCAGGGGACCACATGCTCCCCTGCTCTAGTCCACCACTAGCTTCTTTTCTGCAGTTACCCTCCGCTGCGTATCCAGCATGGACCTTGCCTCCAGCAGGCCGGGACCGACTTGCTCCGCTGCTCTATCCCCAGTAGCTTTCTTCTCCTGCAGTTACGCTCCACCACATATCCAGCATGGTCCTTGACCTCCAGCAGGCCCTGGACCCACATGCTCCCTCTCTAGTCCCCCAGTAGCTTCTTCTCTTGCGGTTACATAGCACCGGGTCTCCACCATGGACCTTGACCTCCAGCAGGCCCCGGGGACCC
>NW_020329321.1:0-10385 GCF_001858045.2 Oreochromis niloticus | reverse complement strand
CCTGCATGGCTTAATCTTTGAGACAAGCATATGCTACTGGCAGGATCAACCAGGTAGCCCCTCAGGCAGCGGCGGCGCTGTGTGAGCGCGCTCGCTCGCTCGGGGCTACGGACCCTGTGGACCAGGGCGAGGCTTTCCGGACGCAGATGTGGACCGGGGGAGGTTCGAGAAACCGTGCTTGCCGGACAGGGCCCCGTCGCCTTTGCGGGGTGGGCAAACTCTGGGTTTGCCTACCACCTCTGTGACGAGGCCCGCCGTGGTATGACCACCGGGACGGACCGGGCGTCTCGGTCTCGCTACCGAGCGATCGCGCCTGTTGGGGGGGAGGGGGAAGCGGGGAGGATGGGGCGGGGTCCGGGAACCACCACCCCCTTCCGACCGTCGCGCTAGACCCCCGACCGGCGCTAGAGGCGAGCCTGCGGGCCGGAGGAACGACCGCCCGAAGGCGCCGGCGAAGGTGCCGGGCCCGGCGGTGGCCCTCCGATGGCAGGCCACGTTTGCCAGTCGATCGGGTGGGAGGGGAAGGCTGGCAGGCAGGTAGGCTGGAAGAGGAGGCTGCTGTGGCAGCCTCTCGCTCTCCCGGCCGTCCACGCCGTCCGAGCGCTGCCCGGGGTGTCTGCTGACTTGCGCCTCGCCAGACACCCGTCTCCCATAAATGACGGAGGGCACCTTTGCTAGGCCTTACCCTTAGACTGCTCAACGGTGAGGAGAAAAAACGGCCCTGGCCGAGGTGGTGAGACGGCCTCCTGTCTCCCTTACGGCTGAAAAAGATGTGCTGCTGCAGCTGCACTGGCCCTGCTGATGTCCTGTCTCCATTTAGCCGAGGGGGTGAGTCGGCCTCCTCTCTCCTTCACGGTTTGAAAAGATGTGCTGCTGCAGCTGCACTGGCCCTGCTGCTACTCTCACCACCTCTAGCTAATTGCGGATCTCCCTGACCTCCGGTGGGCCCCGCGGGACCCACAACACGGCTTGCTCCTGTCTCCCTTACAGCTGAAAAATGACCAAGCTTTTGAAATCGCCCTGCTTGCTATTCTGTTTCCATTTGCAGAGTGGGGGAGTTGGCCTCCTGTCTCCTTTACGGTCGAAAAAGAGTGCTGGTGCTGCTGCTGCTGCTGCACTGGCCCTGCTGCTACTTCTGACCACCGCTGGCTAATTGCTGATCCCCCTGACCTCCAGCAGGCCCGGGACCGCATGCTCCCCTGCTCTAGTCCCCACTAGCTTCCTTTCTTGCAGTTACGCTCCACCACATATCCAGCATGGACCTTGACCTCCAGCAGGCCCGGGACCCACACTTAAGCCCCCTCCACTAACATAGAAAAACACCACTGGCAAAATCCTCGTGCCCCTGGTACTCCATAAAGTAATTCAAACGTGCCCTGGTACACTGGCAGAAACACTTTGCCACACACTCCGCGTGCGTATGGCAGGACAATGTTTCTACACGCCCCAGGTACACTGCACATATACTATCTGCTGAACACAATCCTTGTGCGTATGGTAGGACAATGTTTCTACGTCCCCCCCGCTACACTGGGCAGAACACGTTGCCACAAACACTCCCCTCGTGCATATGGTACGACAACGTTTCCACATGCCCCTGGTACACTGGGCAGAAACACTTTGCCACAAACACTCCTCGTGCGAATGGCAGGACAATGTTTCTACACGCCCCAGGTACACTGCACATATACTGTCTGCTAGACACAATCCTTGTGCGTATGGTAGGACAATGTTTCTACCCCCCCGGTGCACTGGCAGAAACACGTTGCCACAAACACGCCTCGTGCATATGGTACGACAACGTTTCCACATGCCCCTGGTACACTGGGAGAAACACTTTGCCACACACTCCGCGTGCGTATGGCAGGACAATGTTTCTACACGCCCCAGGTACACTGCACATATACTGTCTGCTGAACACAATCCTTGTGCGTATGGTAGGACAATGTTTCTACACGCCCCTGGTACACTGGGCAGAAACACGTGTCCACACACACTCCCCTCGTGCATATGATACGACAACATTTCCACATGCCCCTGGTACACTGGGTAGAAACACTTTGCCACAAACACTCCTCATGCGAATGGCAGGACAATGTTTCTACACGCCCCAGGTACACTGCACATATACTATCTGCTGAACACAATCCTTGTGCGTATGGTAGGACAATTTCTACGCCCCCACTGCTACACTGGGCAGAAACATGTTGCCACACACACTCCCCTCGTGCTTATGTACGACAACGTTTCCACATGCCCCTGGTACACTGGGTAGAAACACTTTGCCACAAACACACCTCGTGCATATGTACGACAGCGTTTCCACATGCCCCTGGTACACTGCCCCGATACCAGCCTGAAACGCGCCCCTCGTGCTTATGGTACGACAGCGTTTCCACATGCCCCTGGTACACGGACCAGAAACACTTGTCACGTCCGCTGTACGCACCCTCCTCGCTAGCTAATTGCTGATCTCCCCCAATTCCAGGGGCTCCGGGGACCACCATCACATCTTCTTTCTCCCTTACTGCTGAAAAGATGCATGCTTCTCCACTGGCCCTGCTGCTACTCTCTCTCCATTTGGCCGAGGCGGTGAGTCGGCCTCCTGTCTCCTTTACGGTCGAAAAAGATGTGCTTTTGGAGCACTGGCCCGCTGCTACTCTGACCACCTCTAGCTAATTGCTGATCTCCCCACTTCCAGGGGCCCCGGGGACACACCATCACATCTTCCTGTCTCCCTTACGGCTGAAAAAGGTGCATGTTGCTCCACTGGCCCTGCTGCTGTTTGTGTCTCCATTTGGCCGAGGGGGTGAGTCGGCCTCCTGTCTCCCTTACGGTCGGAAAAGATGTGGTGCTGCTGCTGCTGCTGCTGCTGCACTGGCCCTGCTGCTACTCTCTCTCCATTTGGCCGAGGGGGTGAGTCGGCCTCCTGTCTCCCTTACGGTCGGAAAAGATGTGCTGCTGCTGCTGCTGCTGCTGCACTGGCCCTGCTGCTACTCTCTCTCCATTTGGCCGAGGGAGTGAGTCGGCCTCCTGTCTCCTTTACGGTCGAAAAAGATGTGCTGCGGCTGCACTGGCCCTGCTGCTACTCATATCCAGCATGGACCTTGACCTCCAGCAGGCCCCGGGGACCCACATGCTCCCCTGCTCTAGTCCACAACTAGCTTCTTTTTCTGCAGTTACCCTCCACTGCATATCCAGCATGGACCTTGCCCTCCAGCAGGCCCCGGGGACCGACTTGCTCCCTTCTCTAGTCCCCCAGTAGCTTCTTCTCTTGCGGTTACATAGCACCGCGTATCCACCATGGACCCTTGACCTCCAGCAGGCCCCGGGGACCCACAATTAAGCCCCTCCCACTAACAAAGCAGAACAACAGTGGGAAAATCCTTGTGCCCCTGGTACTCTAGAAAGTTAATTCAAACATGCCCTGGTACACTGCGCAGAAATACTTTGCCACACACTCCTCGTGCGTACGGCAGGACAATGTTTCTACACGCCCCAGGTACACTGCACATATACTATCTGCTAGACAATCCTTGTGCGTATGGTAGGACAATGTTTCTACCCCCGGTGCACTGGGCAGAAACACGTTGCCACACACACTCCTCCTGCATATGGTACGACACCTTTTCTACATGCCCCTGGTACACTGGGCAGAAACACTTTGCCACACACACTCCTCGTGCATATGGTACGACAACTTTTCCACATGCCCCTGGTACACTGCCCTATATCTCCTGAAACACGCTCCCCTCGTGCATATGGTACGACAACTTTTCCACATGCCCCTGGTACACTGCCCCGATATCTCCCTGAACACGCTCCCCTCGTGCCTATGGTACGACAACATTTATCCATGCCCTGGTACACTGCTCAGCAGCACTTTGCTAAGTACTCCCGTGCATATGGTATGACAGCTTTTCCACATGCCCTGGTACACGGACCAGAAACACTTTGCCACGTCCGCTGTACGCACCCTCCTCGCTGGCTAATTGCTGATTCCCCCACTTCCAGGGGGCCCGGGGACCACCATCACATCTTCCTTTCTCCCTTACGGCTGAACAAGATGCATGCTGCTGCACTGGCCCTGCTGCTACTCTCTCTCCATTTGGCCGAGGCAGTGAGTCGGCCTCCTGTCTCCTTTACGGTCGAAAAAGATGTGCTTTTGGAGCACTGGCCCTGCTGCTACTCTGACCACCTCTAGCTACCTGCTGATCTCCCTGACCTCCAGCGGGCCCGGGACCACATCACACCTTGCTCCGTCTCCCTTGCGGCTGGAAAAGATCCATTTTTGTGCACTGGCCCTGCTGCTACTCTCTCTCCATTTGGCCGAGGCAGTGAGTCGGCCTCCTGTCTCCTTTACGGTCGAAAAAGATGTGCTGCTGCTGCACTGGCCCTGCTGATATTCTCTCCATTTGGCCGAGGCAGGAGTCGGCCTCCTGTCTCCTTTACGGTCGAAAAAGATGTGCTGCTGCTGCACTGGCCCTGCTGATATTCTCTCTCCATTTGGCCGAGGCAGGGAGTCGGCCTCCTGTCTCCTTTACGGTCGAAAAAGATGTGCTGCTGCTGCAGTGGCCCTGCTGCTACTCTATCCAGCATGGACCTTGACCTCCAGCAGGCCCCGGGACCCACTTGCTCCCCTGCTCTAGTCCCCAGTAGCTTCTTTTCTGCAGTTACCCTCCACTGCATAGCCAGCATGGACCTTGCACTCCGCAGGCCCCAGGGACCCACATGCTCCCCTGCTCTAGTCCCACTAGCTTCTTTTTCTGCAGTTACCCTCCGCTGCGTATCCAGCATGGACCTTGCCCTCCAGCAGGCCCCGGGGACCGACTTGCTCCGCTGCTCTAGTCCCCAGTAGCTTTCCTTCTCCTGCAGTTACGCTCCACCACATATCCAGCATGGTCCTTGACCTCCAGCAGGCCCTGGGGCCACATGCTCCTTCTCTAGTCCCCCAGTAGCTTCTTCTCTTGCGGTTACATAGCACCGGGTCTCCACCATGGACCTTGACCTCCAGCAGGCCCGGGGACCCACATCCTCCCCTGCTCTAGTCCCGCACTAGCTTCTTCTCTTGCAGTTACCCTCCGCACATATCCAGTATGGACCTTGCCCTCCAGCAGGCCCCGGGAACCCACATGCTCCCCTTCTCTAGTCCCCAGTAGCTTCTTCTCTTGTGGTTACATAGCACCGCGTCTCCACCATGGTCCTTGACCTCCAGCAGGCCCTGGGGACCCACATGCTCCCCTTCTCTAGTCCCCCAGTAGCTTCGTCTCTTGCGGTTACATAGCACCGCGTCTCCACCATGGACCTTGACCTCCAGCAGGCCCGGGGACCCACATGCTCCCCTTCTCTAGTCCCCAGTAGCTTCTTCTCTTGTGGTTACATAGCACCGGGTCTCCACCATGGACCTTGACCTCCAGCAGGCCCCGGGGACCCACATGCTCCCCTTCTCTAGTCCCCAGTAGCTTCTTCTCTTGTGGTTACATAGCACCGCGTCTCCACCATGGACCTTGACCTCCAGCAGGCCCCGGGGACCCACATCCTCCCCTGCTCTAGTTCCCCAGTAGCTTTCCTTTCTTGCAGTTACGCTCCACCACATATCCAGCATGGTCCTTGACCTCCAGCAGGCCCCGGGGACCCACATCCTCCCTCTCTAGTCCCCCAGTAGCTTCTTCTCTTGCGGTTACATAGCACCGCGTATCCACCATGGACCTTGACCTCCAGCAGGCCCGGGGACCCACTTGCTCCCCTGCTCTAGTCCCCAGTAGCTTCTTTTTCTGCAGTTACCCTCCGCTGCATATCCAGCATGGACCTTGACCTCCAGCAGGCCCCGGGGACCCACATCCTCCCTGCTCTAGTTCCCCAGTAGCTTTCCTTCTGCAGTTACGCTCCACCGCATATCCAGCATGGTCCTTGACCTCCAGCAGGCCCCGGGGACCCACATCCTCCCTTCTCTAGTCCCCAGTAGCTTCTTCTCTTGCGGTTACATAGCACCGCGTATCCACATGGTCCTTGACCTCCAGCAGGCCCGGGACCCACATCCTCCCCTTCTCTAGTCCCCCAGTAGCTTCTTCTCTTGCGGTTACATAGCACCGCGTCTCCACCATGGACCTTGACCTCCAGCAGGCCCGGGGACCCACATGCTCCCCTTCTCTAGTCCCCCAGTAGCTTCGTCTCTTGCGGTTACATAGCACCGCGTCTCCACCATGGACCTTGACCTCCAGCAGGCCCCGGGGACCCACATGCTCCCCTTCTCTAGTCCCCAGTAGCTTCTTCTCTTGTGGTTACATAGCACCGGGTCTCCACCATGGACCTTGACCTCCAGCAGCCCCGGGACCCACATGCTCCCTTCTCTAGTCCCCCAGTAGCTTCTTCTCTTGTGGTTACATAGCACCGGGTCTCCACCATGGACCTTGACCTCCAGCAGGCCCCGGGGACCCACATGCTCCCCTTCTCTAGTCCCCCAGTAGCTTCTTCTCTTGTGGTTACATAGCACCGCGTCTCCACCATGGACCTTGACCTCCAGCAGGCCCGGGGACCCACATCCTCCCCTGCTCTAGTTCCCAGTAGCTTTCCTTTCTTGCAGTTACGCTCCACCACATATCCAGCATGGTCCTTGACCTCCAGCAGGCCCGGGGACCCACATCCTCCCCTTCTCTAGTCCCCCAGTAGCTTCTTCTCTTGCGGTTACATAGCACCGCGTATCCACCATGGACCTTGACCTCCAGCAGGCCCCGGGGACCCACTTGCTCCCCTGCTCTAGTCCCCCAGTAGCTTCTTTTTCTGCAGTTACCCTCCGCTGCATATCCAGCATGGACCTTGACCTCCAGCAGGCCCCGGGACCCACATCCTCCCCTGCTCTAGTTCCCCAGTAGCTTTCCTTTCTTGCAGTTACGCTCCACCGCATATCCAGCATGGTCCTTGACCTCCAGCAGGCCCGGGGACCCACATCCTCCCCTTCTCTAGTCCCCCAGTAGCTTCTTCTCTTGCGGTTACATAGCACCGCGTATCCACCATGGTCCTTGACCTCCAGCAGGCCCCGGGACCCACATCCTCCCTTCTCTAGTCCCCAGTAGCTTCTTCTCTTGCGGTTACATAGCACCGCGTCTCCACCATGGACTTGACCTCCAGCAGGCCCCGGGGACCGACTTGCTCCCCTTCTCTAGTCCCCCAGTAGCTTCTTCTCTTGCGGTTACATAGCACCGCGTATCCACCATGGACCTTGACCTCCAGCAGGCCCCGGGGACCCACAATTAAGCCCCCTCCCACTAACAAAGCAGAACAACAGTGGGAAAATCCTTGTGCCCCTGGTACTCTAGAAAGTTAATTCAAACATGCCCCTGGTACACTGCGCAGAAATACTTTGCCACACACTCCTCGTGCGTACGCAGGACAATGTTTCTACACGCCCCAGGTACACTGCACATATACTATCTGCTAGACACAATCCTTGTGCGTATGTAGGACAATGTTTCTACCCCCCCGGTGCACTGGGCAGAAACACGTTGCCACACACACTCCTCCTGCTATGGTACGACACCTTTTCTACATGCCCCTGGTACACTGGGCAGAAACACTTTGCCACACACACTCCTCGTGCATATGGTACGACAACTTTTCCACATGCCCCTGGTACACTGCCCCTATATCTCCCTGAAACACGCTCCCCTCGTGCATATGGTACGACAACTTTTCCACATGCCCTGGTACACTGCCCGATATCTCCCTGAAACACGCTCCCTCGTGCCTATGGTACGACAACATTTATCCATGCCCTGGTACACTGCTCAGCAGCACTTTGCTAAGTACTCCCGTGCATATGGTATGACAGCTTTTCCACATGCCCCTGGTACACGGACCAGAAACACTTTGCCACGTCCGCTGTACGCACCCTCCTCGTGGCTAATTGCTGACTCCCCCACTTCCAGGGGCCCCGGGGACCACCATCACATCTTCCTTTCTCCCTTACGGCTGAACAAGATGCATGCTGCTGCACTGGCCCTGCTGCTACTCTCTCTCCATTTGGCCGAGGCAGTGAGTCGGCCTCCTGTCTCCTTTACGGTCGAAAAAGATGTGCTTTTGGAGCACTGCCCTGCTGCTACTCTGACCACCTCTAGCTACCTGCTGATCTCCCTGACCTCCAGCGGGCCCCGGGGACCCACATCAACACCTTGCTCCCGTCTCCCTTGCGGCTGGAAAAGATCCATTTTTGTGCACTGGCCCTGCTGCTACTCTCTCTCCATTTGGCCGAGGCAGTGAGTCGGCCTCCTGTCTCCTTTACGGTCGAAAAAGATGTGCTGCTGCTGCACTGGCCCTGCTGATATTCTCTCTCCATTTGGCCGAGGGCAGGGAGTCGGCCTCCTGTCTCTTTACGGTCGAAAAAGATGTGCTGCTGCTGCACTGGCCCTGCTGATATTCTCTCTCCATTTGGCCGAGGCAGGGAGTCGGCCTCCTGTCTCCTTTACGGTCGAAAAAGATGTGCTGCTGCTGCAGTGGCCCTGCTGCTACTCATATCCAGCATGGACCTTGACCTCCAGCGCAGGCCCGGGGACCCACTTGCTCCCTGCTCTAGTCCCCAGTAGCTTCTTTTTCTGCAGTTACCCTCCACTGCATAGCCAGCATGGACCTTGCACTCCCGCAGGCCCCAGGGGACCCACATGCTTCCCCTGCTCTAGTCCACCACTAGCTTCTTTTTCTGCAGTTACCCTCCGCTGCGTATCCAGCATGGACCTTGCCCTCCAGCAGGCCCCGGGGACCGACTTGCTCCGCTGCTCTAGTCCCCCAGTAGCTTTCCTTCTCTGCAGTTACGCTCCACCACATATCCAGCATGGTCTTGACCTCCAGCAGGCCCTGGGGACCCACATGCTCCCTTCTCTAGTCCCCAGTAGCTTCTCTCTCTTGCGGTTACATAGCACCGGGTCTCCACCATGGACCTTGACCTCCAGCAGGCCCGGGGACCCACATCCTCCCCTGCTCTAGTCCCGCACTAGCTTCTTCTCTTGCAGTTACCCTCCGCCACATATCCAGTATGGACCTTGCCCTCCAGCAGGCCCCGGGAACCCACATGCTCCCTTCTCTTAGTCCCCCAGTAGCTTCTTCTCTTGTGGTTACATAGCACCGCGTCTCCACCATGGTCCTTGACCTCCAGCAGGCCCTGGGACCCACATGCTCCCTTCTCTAGTCCCCAGTAGCTTCGTCTCTTGCGGTTACATAGCACCGCGTCTCCCATGGACCTTGACCTCCAGCAGGCCCCGGGACCCACATGCTCCCCTTCTCTAGTCCCCCAGTAGCTTCTTCTCTTGTGGTTACATAGCACCGGGTCTCCACCATGGACCTTGACCTCCAGCAGGCCCCGGGGACCCACATGCTCCCCTTCTCTAGTCCCCAGTAGCTTCTTCTCTTTGTGGTTACATAGCACCGCGTCTCCACCATGGACCTTGACCTCCAGCAGGCCCCGGGGACCCACATCCTCCCCTGCTCTAGTTCCCCAGTAGCTTTCCTTTCTTGCAGTTACGCTCCACCACATATCCAGCATGGTCTTGACCTCCAGCAGGCCCCGGGACCCACATCCTCCCCTGCTCTAGTTCCCCAGTAGCTTTCTCTTGCGGTTACATAGCACCGCGTATCCACCATGGACCTTGACCTCCAGCAGGCCCCGGGGACCCACTGCTCCCCTGCTCTAGTCCCCAGTAGCTTCTTTTTCTGCAGTTACCCTCCGCTGCATATCCGCATGGCTTGACCTCCAGCAGGCCCGGACCCACATCCTCCCCTGCTCTAGTTCCCCAGTAGCTTTCCTTTCTTGCAGTTACGCTCCACCGCATATCCAGCATGGTCCTTGACCTCCAGCAGGCCCGGGGACCCACATCCTCCCCTTCTCTAGTCCCCAGTAGCTCTTCTCTTGCGGTTACATAGCACCGCGTATCCACCATGGTCCTTGACCTCCAGCAGGCCCCGGGGACCCACATCTCCCTTCTCTAGTCCCCCAGTAGCTTTCTTCTCTTGCGGTTACATAGCACCGCGTCTCCACCATGGACCTTGACCTCCAGCAGGCCCCGGGGACCCACACTTAAGCCCCCTCCCACTAACAAGCAAAACACCACTGGCAAAATCCTCATGCCCCTGGTACTCCATAAAGTAAATTCAAACGTGCCCCTGGTACACTGTGCAGAAACACTTTGCCACACACACTCCTCGTGCATATTGTACGACAGCTTTTTTTCCATGCCCCTGGTACACTGCGCAGGAGCCACTTTGCGAAATACTCCCCGTACATATGGTACGACAACATTTCTCCATGCCCCTGGTACACTGCTCAGCAGCACTTTACTAAGTACTCCCCATGCATATGGTATGACAGCTTTTCCACATGCCCTGGTACACAGACCAAA
>NW_020329320.1:5000-12500 GCF_001858045.2 Oreochromis niloticus | reverse complement strand
GGTACGACAGCGTTTCCACATGCCCCTGGTACACGGACCAGAAACACTTTGTCACGTCCGCTGTACGCACCCTCCTCGCTAGCTAATTGCTGATCTCCCCCAATTCCAGGGGGCTCCGGGGACCACCATCACATCTTCCTTTCTCCCTTACTGCTGAAAAAGATGCATGCTTCTCCACTGGCCCTGCTGCTACTCTCTCTCCATTTGGCCGAGGCGGTGAGTCGGCCTCCTGTCTCCTTTACGGTCGAAAAAGATGTGCTTTTGGAGCACTGGCCCTGCTGCTACTCTGACCACCTCTAGCTAATTGCTGATCTCCCCCACTTCCAGGGGCCCCGGGACACACCATCACATCTTCCTGTCTCCCTTACGGCTGAAAAAGGTGCATGTTGCTCCACTGGCCCTGCTGCTGTTGTGTCTCCATTTGGCCGAGGGGGTGAGTCGGCCTCCTGTCTCCCTTACGGTCGGAAAAGATGTGGTGCTGCTGCTGCTGCTGCTGCTGCACTGGCCCTGCTGCTACTCTCTCTCCATTTGGCCGAGGGGGTGAGTCGGCCTCCTGTCTCCCTTACGGTCGGAAAAGATGTGCTGCTGCTGCTGCTGCTGCTGCACTGGCCCTGCTGCTACTCTCTCTCCATTTGGCCGAGGGAGTGAGTCGGCCTCCTGTCTCCTTTACGGTCGAAAAAGATGTGCTGCGGCTGCACTGGCCCTGCTGCTACTCATATCCAGCATGGACCTTGACCTCCAGCAGGCCCCGGGGACCCACATGCTCCCCTGCTCTAGTCCACAACTAGCTTCTTTTTCTGCAGTTACCCTCCACTGCATATCCAGCATGGACCTTGCCCTCCAGCAGGCCCCGGGGACCGACTTGCTCCCCTTCTCTAGTCCCCCAGTAGCTTCTTCTCTTGCGGTTACATAGCACCGCGTATCCACCATGGACCTTGACCTCCAGCAGGCCCCGGGGACCCACAATTAAGCCCCCTCCCACTAACAAAGCAGAACAACAGTGGGAAAATCCTTGTGCCCCTGGTACTCTAGAAAGTTAATTCAAACATGCCCCTGGTACACTGCGCAGAAATACTTTGCCACACACTCCTCGTGCGTACGGCAGGACAATGTTTCTACACGCCCCAGGTACACTGCACATATACTATCTGCTAGACACAATCCTTGTGCGTATGGTAGGACAATGTTTCTACCCCCCCGGTGCACTGGGCAGAAACACGTTGCCACACACACTCCTCCTGCATATGGTACGACACCTTTTCTACATGCCCCTGGTACACTGGGCAGAAACACTTTGCCACACACACTCCTCGTGCATATGGTACGACAACTTTTCCACATGCCCCTGGTACACTGCCCCTATATCTCCCTGAAACACGCTCCCCTCGTGCATATGGTACGACAACTTTTCCACATGCCCCTGGTACACTGCCCCGATATCTCCCTGAAACACGCTCCCCTCGTGCCTATGGTACGACAACATTTATCCATGCCCCTGGTACACTGCTCAGCAGCACTTTGCTAAGTACTCCCCGTGCATATGGTATGACAGCTTTTCCACATGCCCCTGGTACACGGACCAGAAACACTTTGCCACGTCCGCTGTACGCACCCTCCTCGCTGGCTAATTGCTGATCTCCCCCACTTCCAGGGGGCCCCGGGGACCACCATCACATCTTCCTTTCTCCCTTACGGCTGAACAAGATGCATGCTGCTGCACTGGCCCTGCTGCTACTCTCTCTCCATTTGGCCGAGGCAGTGAGTCGGCCTCCTGTCTCCTTTACGGTCGAAAAAGATGTGCTTTTGGAGCACTGGCCCTGCTGCTACTCTGACCACCTCTAGCTACCTGCTGATCTCCCTGACCTCCAGCGGGCCCCGGGGACCCACATCACACCTTGCTCCCGTCTCCCTTGCGGCTGGAAAAGATCCATTTTTGTGCACTGGCCCTGCTGCTACTCTCTCTCCATTTGGCCGAGGCAGTGAGTCGGCCTCCTGTCTCCTTTACGGTCGAAAAAGATGTGCTGCTGCTGCACTGGCCCTGCTGATATTCTCTCTCCATTTGGCCGAGGCAGGGAGTCGGCCTCCTGTCTCCTTTACGGTCGAAAAAGATGTGCTGCTGCTGCACTGGCCCTGCTGATATTCTCTCTCCATTTGGCCGAGGCAGGGAGTCGGCCTCCTGTCTCCTTTACGGTCGAAAAAGATGTGCTGCTGCTGCAGTGGCCCTGCTGCTACTCATATCCAGCATGGACCTTGACCTCCAGCAGGCCCCGGGGACCCACTTGCTCCCCTGCTCTAGTCCCCCAGTAGCTTCTTTTTCTGCAGTTACCCTCCACTGCATAGCCAGCATGGACCTTGCACTCCCGCAGGCCCCAGGGGACCCACATGCTCCCCTGCTCTAGTCCACCACTAGCTTCTTTTTCTGCAGTTACCCTCCGCTGCGTATCCAGCATGGACCTTGCCCTCCAGCAGGCCCCGGGGACCGACTTGCTCCGCTGCTCTAGTCCCCCAGTAGCTTTCCTTCTCCTGCAGTTACGCTCCACCACATATCCAGCATGGTCCTTGACCTCCAGCAGGCCCTGGGGACCCACATGCTCCCCTTCTCTAGTCCCCCAGTAGCTTCTTCTCTTGCGGTTACATAGCACCGGGTCTCCACCATGGACCTTGACCTCCAGCAGGCCCCGGGGACCCACATCCTCCCCTGCTCTAGTCCCGCACTAGCTTCTTCTCTTGCAGTTACCCTCCGCCACATATCCAGTATGGACCTTGCCCTCCAGCAGGCCCCGGGAACCCACATGCTCCCCTTCTCTAGTCCCCCAGTAGCTTCTTCTCTTGTGGTTACATAGCACCGCGTCTCCACCATGGTCCTTGACCTCCAGCAGGCCCTGGGGACCCACATGCTCCCCTTCTCTAGTCCCCCAGTAGCTTCGTCTCTTGCGGTTACATAGCACCGCGTCTCCACCATGGACCTTGACCTCCAGCAGGCCCCGGGGACCCACATGCTCCCCTTCTCTAGTCCCCCAGTAGCTTCTTCTCTTGTGGTTACATAGCACCGGGTCTCCACCATGGACCTTGACCTCCAGCAGGCCCCGGGGACCCACATGCTCCCCTTCTCTAGTCCCCCAGTAGCTTCTTCTCTTGTGGTTACATAGCACCGCGTCTCCACCATGGACCTTGACCTCCAGCAGGCCCCGGGGACCCACATCCTCCCCTGCTCTAGTTCCCCAGTAGCTTTCCTTTCTTGCAGTTACGCTCCACCACATATCCAGCATGGTCCTTGACCTCCAGCAGGCCCCGGGGACCCACATCCTCCCCTTCTCTAGTCCCCCAGTAGCTTCTTCTCTTGCGGTTACATAGCACCGCGTATCCACCATGGACCTTGACCTCCAGCAGGCCCCGGGGACCCACTTGCTCCCCTGCTCTAGTCCCCCAGTAGCTTCTTTTTCTGCAGTTACCCTCCGCTGCATATCCAGCATGGACCTTGACCTCCAGCAGGCCCCGGGGACCCACATCCTCCCCTGCTCTAGTTCCCCAGTAGCTTTCCTTTCTTGCAGTTACGCTCCACCGCATATCCAGCATGGTCCTTGACCTCCAGCAGGCCCCGGGGACCCACATCCTCCCCTTCTCTAGTCCCCCAGTAGCTTCTTCTCTTGCGGTTACATAGCACCGCGTATCCACCATGGTCCTTGACCTCCAGCAGGCCCCGGGGACCCACATCCTCCCCTTCTCTAGTCCCCCAGTAGCTTCTTCTCTTGCGGTTACATAGCACCGCGTCTCCACCATGGACCTTGACCTCCAGCAGGCCCCGGGGACCCACATGCTCCCCTTCTCTAGTCCCCCAGTAGCTTCGTCTCTTGCGGTTACATAGCACCGCGTCTCCACCATGGACCTTGACCTCCAGCAGGCCCCGGGGACCCACATGCTCCCCTTCTCTAGTCCCCCAGTAGCTTCTTCTCTTGTGGTTACATAGCACCGGGTCTCCACCATGGACCTTGACCTCCAGCAGGCCCCGGGGACCCACATGCTCCCCTTCTCTAGTCCCCCAGTAGCTTCTTCTCTTGTGGTTACATAGCACCGGGTCTCCACCATGGACCTTGACCTCCAGCAGGCCCCGGGGACCCACATGCTCCCCTTCTCTAGTCCCCCAGTAGCTTCTTCTCTTGTGGTTACATAGCACCGCGTCTCCACCATGGACCTTGACCTCCAGCAGGCCCCGGGGACCCACATCCTCCCCTGCTCTAGTTCCCCAGTAGCTTTCCTTTCTTGCAGTTACGCTCCACCACATATCCAGCATGGTCCTTGACCTCCAGCAGGCCCCGGGGACCCACATCCTCCCCTTCTCTAGTCCCCCAGTAGCTTCTTCTCTTGCGGTTACATAGCACCGCGTATCCACCATGGACCTTGACCTCCAGCAGGCCCCGGGGACCCACTTGCTCCCCTGCTCTAGTCCCCCAGTAGCTTCTTTTTCTGCAGTTACCCTCCGCTGCATATCCAGCATGGACCTTGACCTCCAGCAGGCCCCGGGGACCCACATCCTCCCCTGCTCTAGTTCCCCAGTAGCTTTCCTTTCTTGCAGTTACGCTCCACCGCATATCCAGCATGGTCCTTGACCTCCAGCAGGCCCCGGGGACCCACATCCTCCCCTTCTCTAGTCCCCCAGTAGCTTCTTCTCTTGCGGTTACATAGCACCGCGTATCCACCATGGTCCTTGACCTCCAGCAGGCCCCGGGACCCACATCCTCCCCTTCTCTAGTCCCCCAGTAGCTTCTTCTCTTGCGGTTACATAGCACCGCGTCTCCACCATGGACCTTGACCTCCAGCAGGCCCCGGGGACCGACTTGCTCCCCTTCTCTAGTCCCCCAGTAGCTTCTTCTCTTGCGGTTACATAGCACCGCGTATCCACCATGGACCTTGACCTCCAGCAGGCCCCGGGGACCCACAATTAAGCCCCCTCCCACTAACAAAGCAGAACAACAGTGGGAAAATCCTTGTGCCCCTGGTACTCTAGAAAGTTAATTCAAACATGCCCCTGGTACACTGCGCAGAAATACTTTGCCACACACTCCTCGTGCGTACGGCAGGACAATGTTTCTACACGCCCCAGGTACACTGCACATATACTATCTGCTAGACACAATCCTTGTGCGTATGGTAGGACAATGTTTCTACCCCCCCGGTGCACTGGGCAGAAACACGTTGCCACACACACTCCTCCTGCATATGGTACGACACCTTTTCTACATGCCCCTGGTACACTGGGCAGAAACACTTTGCCACACACACTCCTCGTGCATATGGTACGACAACTTTTCCACATGCCCCTGGTACACTGCCCCTATATCTCCCTGAAACACGCTCCCCTCGTGCATATGGTACGACAACTTTTCCACATGCCCCTGGTACACTGCCCCGATATCTCCCTGAAACACGCTCCCCTCGTGCCTATGGTACGACAACATTTATCCATGCCCCTGGTACACTGCTCAGCAGCACTTTGCTAAGTACTCCCCGTGCATATGGTATGACAGCTTTTCCACATGCCCCTGGTACACGGACCAGAAACACTTTGCCACGTCCGCTGTACGCACCCTCCTCGCTGGCTAATTGCTGATCTCCCCCACTTCCAGGGGGCCCCGGGGACCACCATCACATCTTCCTTTCTCCCTTACGGCTGAACAAGATGCATGCTGCTGCACTGGCCCTGCTGCTACTCTCTCTCCATTTGGCCGAGGCAGTGAGTCGGCCTCCTGTCTCCTTTACGGTCGAAAAAGATGTGCTTTTGGAGCACTGGCCCTGCTGCTACTCTGACCACCTCTAGCTACCTGCTGATCTCCCTGACCTCCAGCGGGCCCCGGGGACCCACATCACACCTTGCTCCCGTCTCCCTTGCGGCTGGAAAAGATCCATTTTTGTGCACTGGCCCTGCTGCTACTCTCTCTCCATTTGGCCGAGGCAGTGAGTCGGCCTCCTGTCTCCTTTACGGTCGAAAAAGATGTGCTGCTGCTGCACTGGCCCTGCTGATATTCTCTCTCCATTTGGCCGAGGCAGGGAGTCGGCCTCCTGTCTCCTTTACGGTCGAAAAAGATGTGCTGCTGCTGCACTGGCCCTGCTGATATTCTCTCTCCATTTGGCCGAGGCAGGGAGTCGGCCTCCTGTCTCCTTTACGGTCGAAAAAGATGTGCTGCTGCTGCAGTGGCCCTGCTGCTACTCATATCCAGCATGGACCTTGACCTCCAGCAGGCCCCGGGGACCCACTTGCTCCCCTGCTCTAGTCCCCCAGTAGCTTCTTTTTCTGCAGTTACCCTCCACTGCATAGCCAGCATGGACCTTGCACTCCCGCAGGCCCCAGGGGACCCACATGCTCCCCTGCTCTAGTCCACCACTAGCTTCTTTTTCTGCAGTTACCCTCCGCTGCGTATCCAGCATGGACCTTGCCCTCCAGCAGGCCCCGGGGACCGACTTGCTCCGCTGCTCTAGTCCCCCAGTAGCTTTCCTTCTCCTGCAGTTACGCTCCACCACATATCCAGCATGGTCCTTGACCTCCAGCAGGCCCTGGGGACCCACATGCTCCCCTTCTCTAGTCCCCCAGTAGCTTCTTCTCTTGCGGTTACATAGCACCGGGTCTCCACCATGGACCTTGACCTCCAGCAGGCCCCGGGGACCCACATCCTCCCCTGCTCTAGTCCCGCACTAGCTTCTTCTCTTGCAGTTACCCTCCGCCACATATCCAGTATGGACCTTGCCCTCCAGCAGGCCCCGGGAACCCACATGCTCCCCTTCTCTAGTCCCCCAGTAGCTTCTTCTCTTGTGGTTACATAGCACCGCGTCTCCACCATGGTCCTTGACCTCCAGCAGGCCCTGGGGACCCACATGCTCCCCTTCTCTAGTCCCCCAGTAGCTTCGTCTCTTGCGGTTACATAGCACCGCGTCTCCACCATGGACCTTGACCTCCAGCAGGCCCCGGGGACCCACATGCTCCCCTTCTCTAGTCCCCCAGTAGCTTCTTCTCTTGTGGTTACATAGCACCGGGTCTCCACCATGGACCTTGACCTCCAGCAGGCCCCGGGGACCCACATGCTCCCCTTCTCTAGTCCCCCAGTAGCTTCTTCTCTTGTGGTTACATAGCACCGCGTCTCCACCATGGACCTTGACCTCCAGCAGGCCCCGGGGACCCACATCCTCCCCTGCTCTAGTTCCCCAGTAGCTTTCCTTTCTTGCAGTTACGCTCCACCACATATCCAGCATGGTCCTTGACCTCCAGCAGGCCCCGGGGACCCACATCCTCCCCTTCTCTAGTCCCCCAGTAGCTTCTTCTCTTGCGGTTACATAGCACCGCGTATCCACCATGGACCTTGACCTCCAGCAGGCCCCGGGGACCCACTTGCTCCCCTGCTCTAGTCCCCCAGTAGCTTCTTTTTCTGCAGTTACCCTCCGCTGCATATCCAGCATGGACCTTGACCTCCAGCAGGCCCCGGGGACCCACATCCTCCCCTGCTCTAGTTC
>NW_020329319.1:10000-20388 GCF_001858045.2 Oreochromis niloticus | reverse complement strand
CCTGCTTTGAACACTCTAATTTTTCAAAGTAAAGCTTCGGACCCCGCGGGACACTCAGCTAAGAGCATCGAGGGGGCCCGAGAGGCAGGGCTGGACAGACGTAGCTCGCCTCGCGGCGGACCGTCAGCTCGATCCCGAGATCCAACTACGAGCTTTTAACTGCAGCAACTTTAAGATACGCTATTGGAGCTGGAATTACCGCGGCTGCTGGCACCAGACTTGCCCTCCAATGGATCCTCGTTAAAGGATTTAAAGTGTACTCATTCCAATACAGGGCCTCGAAAGAGTCCTGTATTGTTATTTTCGTCACTACCTCCCCGAGTCGGGAGTGGGTAATTGCGCGCCTGCTGCCTTCCTTGGATGTGGTAGCCGTTCTCAGCTCCCTCTCCGGAATCGAACCCTGATTCCCCGTTACCCGTGGTCACCATGGTAGGCACATAAAGTACCATCGAAAGTTGATAGGGCAGACATTCGAATGAGACGTCGCCGCCACGGAGGGCCAGCGATCGGCTCGAGTTATCTAGAGTCACCAAAGCGGCCGGGCGCCCCCGAAGGACGCCCCGCATGGGTTTGGGTCTGATAAATGCACGCATACCCGGAGGGTCAGCGCTCGTTGCATGTATTAGCTCTAGAATTGCCACAGTTATCCAAGTAACGGATGAGCGATCAAAGAACCATAACTGATTTAATGAGCCATTCGCAGTTTCACTGTACCGGCCGCGTGTACTTAGACCTGCATGGCTTAATCTTTGAGACAAGCATATGCTACTGGCAGGATCAACCAGGTAGCCCTCAGCAGGCGGCGGCGCTGTGTGAGCGCGCGCTCGCTCGCTCGGGGCTACGGAGCCCTGTGGACCAGGGCGAGGCTTTCCGGACGCAGATGTGACCGGGGTGAGGGTTCGAGAAACCGTGCTTGCCGGACAGGGCCCCGTCGCTTTGCGGGGTGGGCAAACTCTGGGTTTGCCTACCACCTCTGTGACGAGGCCCGCCGTGGTATGACCACCGGGACGGACCGGGCGTCTCGGTCTCGCTACCGAGCGATCGCGCCTGGTTGGGGGGAGGGGGAAGCGCGGGGAGGATGGGGCGGGGTCCGGGAACCACCACCCCCTTCCGACCGTCGCGCTAGACCCCCGACCGGCGCTAGAGGCGAGCCTGCGGGCCGGAGGAACGGACCGCCCGAAGCGCCGGCGAAGGTGCCGGCCCGGCGGTGGCCCTCCGATGGCAGGCCACGTTGCCAGTCGATCGGGTGGGAGGGGAAGGCTGGCAGGCAGGTAGGCTGGAAGAGGAGGCTGCTGTGGCAGCCTCTCGCTCTCCCGGGCCGTCCCAGCGCCGTCCGAGCGCTGCCCGGGGTGTCTGCTGACTTGCGCCTCGCCAGACACCCGTCTCCCATAAATGACGGAGGGCACCTTTGCTAGGCCTTACCCTTAGACTGCTCAACCGGTGAGGGGAGAAAAAACGGCCCTGGCCGAGGTGGTGAGACGGCCTCCTGTCTCCCTTACGGCTGAAAAAGATGTGCTGCTGCAGCTGCACTGGCCCTGCTGATGTCCTGTCTCCATTTAGCCGAGGGGTGAGTCGCCTCCTCTCTCCTTCACGGTTGAAAAGATGTGCTGCTGCAGCTGCACTGGCCCTGCTGCTACTCTCACCACCTCTAGCTAATTGCGGATCTCCCTGACCTCCGGTGGCCCCGGGACCCACAACACGGCTTGCTCCTGTCTCCCTTACAGCTGAAAAATGACCAAGCTTTTGAAATCGCCCTGCTGCTATTCTGTTTCCATTTGGCAGAGTGGGGGAGTTGGCCTCCTGTCTCCTTTACGGTCGAAAAAGATGTGCTGGTGCTGCTGCTGCTGCTGCACTGGCCCTGCTGCTACTCTGACCACCGCTGGCTAATTGCTGATCCCCTGACCTCCAGCAGGCCCGGGGACCCGCATGCTCCCTGCTCTAGTCCCCACTAGCTTCCTTTCTTGCAGTTACGCTCCACCACATATCCAGCATGGACCTTGACCTCCAGCAGGCCCCGGGACCCACACTTAAGCCCCCTCCCACTAACATAGAAAAACACCACTGGCAAAATCCTCGTGCCCCTGGTACTCCATAAGTAAATTCAAACGTGCCCCTGGTACACTGGGCAGAAACACTTTGCCACACACTCCGCGTGCGTATGGCAGGACAATGTTTCTACACGCCCCAGGTACACTGCACATATACTATCTGCTGAACACAATCCTTGTGCGTATGGTAGGACAATGTTTCTACGTCCCCCCCGCTACACTGGGCAGAAACACGTTGCCACAAACACTCCCCTCGTGCATATGGTACGACAACGTTTCACATGCCCCTGGTACACTGGGCAGAAACACTTTGCCACAAACACTCCTCGTGCGAATGGCAGGACAATGTTTCTACACGCCCCAGGTACACTGCACATATACTGTCTGCTAGACACATCCTTGTGCGTATGGTAGGACAATGTTTCTACCCCCCCGGTGCACTGGGCAGAAACACGTTGCCACAAACACGCCTCGTGCATATGGTACGACAACGTTTCCACATGCCCCTGGTACACTGGGGAGAAACACTTTGCCACACACTCCGCGTGCGTATGGCAGGACAATGTTTCTACACGCCCCAGGTACACTGCACATATACTGTCTGCTGAACACAATCCTTGTGCGTATGGTAGGACAATGTTTCTACACGCCCCTGGTACACTGGGCAGAAACACGTGTCCACACACACTCCCCTCGTGCATATGATACGACAACATTTCCACATGCCCCTGGTACACTGGGTAGAACACTTTGCCACAAACACTCCTCATGCGAATGCAGGACAATGTTTCTACACGCCCCAGGTACACTGCACATATACTATCTGCTGAACACAATCCTTGTGCGTATGGTAGGACAATGTTCTACGCCCCCCACTGCTACACTGGGCAGAAACATGTTGCCACACACACTCCCCTCGTGCTTATGGTACGACAACGTTTCCACATGCCCCTGGTACACTGGGTAGAAACACTTTGCCACAAACACACCTCGTGCATATGGTACGACAGCGTTTCCACATGCCCCTGGTACACTGCCCCGATACCAGCCTGAAACGCGCTCCCCTCGTGCTTATGGTACGACAGCGTTTCCACATGCCCCTGGTACACGGACCAGAAACACTTTGTCACGTCCGCTGTACGCACCCTCCTCGCTAGCTAATTGCTGATCTCCCCCAATTCCAGGGGGCTCCGGGGACACACCATCACATCTTCCTGTCTCCCTTACGGCTGAAAAAGGTGCATGTTGCTCCACTGGCCCTGCTGCTGTTGTGTCTCCATTTGGCCGAGGGGGTGAGTCGGCCTCCTGTCTCCCTTACGGTCGGAAAAGATGTGGTGCTGCTGCTGCTGCTGCTGCTGCACTGGCCCTGCTGCTACTCTCTCTCCATTTGGCCGAGGGGGTGAGTCGGCCTCCTGTCTCCCTTACGGTCGGAAAAGATGTGCTGCTGCTGCTGCTGCTGCTGCACTGGCCCTGCTGCTACTCTCTCTCCATTTGGCCGAGGGAGTGAGTCGGCCTCCTGTCTCCTTTACGGTCGAAAAAGATGTGCTGCGGCTGCACTGGCCCTGCTGCTACTCATATCCAGCATGGACCTTGACCTCCAGCAGGCCCCGGGGACCCACATGCTCCCCTGCTCTAGTCCACAACTAGCTTCTTTTCTGCAGTTACCCTCCACTGCATATCCAGCATGGACCTTGCCCTCCAGCAGGCCCCGGGGACCGACTTGCTCCCCTTCTCTAGTCCCCCAGTAGCTTCTTCTCTTGCGGTTACATAGCACCGCGTATCCACCATGGACCTTGACCTCCAGCAGGCCCCGGGGACCCACAATTAAGCCCCTCCCACTAACAAAGCAGAACAACAGTGGGAAAATCCTTGTGCCCCTGGTACTCTAGAAAGTTAATTCAAACATGCCCCTGGTACACTGCGCAGAAATACTTTGCCACACACTCCTCGTGCGTACGGCAGGACAATGTTTCTACACGCCCCAGGTACACTGCACATATACTATCTGCTAGACACAATCCTTGTGCGTATGGTAGGACAATGTTTCTACCCCCCCGGTGCACTGGGCAGAAACACGTTGCCACACACACTCCTCCTGCATATGGTACGACACCTTTTCTACATGCCCCTGGTACACTGGGCAGAAACACTTTGCCACACACACTCCTCGTGCATATGGTACGACAACTTTTCCACATGCCCCTGGTACACTGCCCCGATATCTCCCTGAAACACGCTCCCCTCGTGCCTATGGTACGACAACATTTATCCATGCCCCTGGTACACTGCTCAGCAGCACTTTGCTAAGTACTCCCCGTGCATATGGTATGACAGCTTTTCCACATGCCCCTGGTACACGGACCAGAAACACTTTGCCACGTCCGCTGTACGCACCCTCCTCGCTGGCTAATTGCTGATCTCCCCCACTTCCAGGGGGCCCCGGGGACCACCATCACATCTTCCTTTCTCCCTTACGGCTGAACAAGATGCATGCTGCTGCACTGGCCCTGCTGCTACTCTCTCTCCATTTGGCCGAGGCAGTGAGTCGGCCTCCTGTCTCCTTTACGGTCGAAAAAGATGTGCTTTTGGAGCACTGGCCCTGCTGCTACTCTGACCACCTCTAGCTACCTGCTGATCTCCCTGACCTCCAGCGGGCCCCGGGGACCCACATCACACCTTGCTCCCGTCTCCCTTGCGGCTGGAAAAGATCCATTTTTGTGCACTGGCCCTGCTGCTACTCTCTCTCCATTTGGCCGAGGCAGTGAGTCGGCCTCCTGTCTCCTTTACGGTCGAAAAAGATGTGCTGCTGCTGCACTGGCCCTGCTGATATTCTCTCTCCATTTGGCCGAGGCAGGGAGTCGGCCTCCTGTCTCCTTTACGGTCGAAAAAGATGTGCTGCTGCTGCACTGGCCCTGCTGATATTCTCTCTCCATTTGGCCGAGGCAGGGAGTCGGCCTCCTGTCTCCTTTACGGTCGAAAAAGATGTGCTGCTGCTGCAGTGGCCCTGCTGCTACTCATATCCAGCATGGACCTTGACCTCCAGCAGGCCCCGGGGACCCACTTGCTCCCCTGCTCTAGTCCCCCAGTAGCTTCTTTTTCTGCAGTTACCCTCCACTGCATAGCCAGCATGGACCTTGCACTCCCGCAGGCCCCAGGGGACCCACATGCTCCCCTGCTCTAGTCCACCACTAGCTTCTTTTTCTGCAGTTACCCTCCGCTGCGTATCCAGCATGGACCTTGCCCTCCAGCAGGCCCCGGGGACCGACTTGCTCCGCTGCTCTAGTCCCCCAGTAGCTTTCCTTCTCCTGCAGTTACGCTCCACCACATATCCAGCATGGTCCTTGACCTCCAGCAGGCCCTGGGGACCCACATGCTCCCCTTCTCTAGTCCCCCAGTAGCTTCTTCTCTTGCGGTTACATAGCACCGGGTCTCCACCATGGACCTTGACCTCCAGCAGGCCCCGGGGACCCACATCCTCCCCTGCTCTAGTCCCGCACTAGCTTCTTCTCTTGCAGTTACCCTCCGCCACATATCCAGTATGGACCTTGCCCTCCAGCAGGCCCCGGGAACCCACATGCTCCCCTTCTCTAGTCCCCCAGTAGCTTCTTCTCTTGTGGTTACATAGCACCGCGTCTCCACCATGGTCCTTGACCTCCAGCAGGCCCTGGGGACCCACATGCTCCCCTTCTCTAGTCCCCCAGTAGCTTCGTCTCTTGCGGTTACATAGCACCGCGTCTCCACCATGGACCTTGACCTCCAGCAGGCCCCGGGACCCACATGCTCCCCTTCTCTAGTCCCCAGTAGCTTCTTCTCTTGTGGTTACATAGCACCGGGTCTCCACCATGGACCTTGACCTCCAGCAGGCCCCGGGGACCCACATGCTCCCCTTCTCTAGTCCCCCAGTAGCTTCTTCTCTTGTGGTTACATAGCACCGCGTCTCCACCATGGACCTTGACCTCCAGCAGGCCCCGGGGACCCACATCCTCCCCTGCTCTAGTTCCCCAGTAGCTTTCCTTTCTTGCAGTTACGCTCCACCACATATCCAGCATGGTCCTTGACCTCCAGCAGGCCCCGGGGACCCACATCCTCCCCTTCTCTAGTCCCCCAGTAGCTTCTTCTCTTGCGGTTACATAGCACCGCGTATCCACCATGGACCTTGACCTCCAGCAGGCCCCGGGGACCCACTTGCTCCCCTGCTCTAGTCCCCCAGTAGCTTCTTTTTCTGCAGTTACCCTCCGCTGCATATCCAGCATGGACCTTGACCTCCAGCAGGCCCCGGGGACCCACATCCTCCCCTGCTCTAGTTCCCCAGTAGCTTTCCTTTCTTGCAGTTACGCTCCACCGCATATCCAGCATGGTCCTTGACCTCCAGCAGGCCCCGGGGACCCACATCCTCCCCTTCTCTAGTCCCCCAGTAGCTTCTTCTCTTGCGGTTACATAGCACCGCGTATCCACCATGGTCCTTGACCTCCAGCAGGCCCCGGGGACCCACATCCTCCCCTTCTCTAGTCCCCCAGTAGCTTCTTCTCTTGCGGTTACATAGCACCGCGTCTCCACCATGGACCTTGACCTCCAGCAGGCCCCGGGACCCACATGCTCCCCTTCTCTAGTCCCCAGTAGCTTCGTCTCTTGCGGTTACATAGCACCGCGTCTCCACCATGGACCTTGACCTCCAGCAGGCCCCGGGGACCCACATGCTCCCCTTCTCTAGTCCCCCAGTAGCTTCTTCTCTTGTGGTTACATAGCACCGGGTCTCCACCATGGACCTTGACCTCCAGCAGGCCCCGGGGACCCACATGCTCCCCTTCTCTAGTCCCCCAGTAGCTTCTTCTCTTGTGGTTACATAGCACCGGGTCTCCACCATGGACCTTGACCTCCAGCAGGCCCCGGGGACCCACATGCTCCCCTTCTCTAGTCCCCAGTAGCTTCTTCTCTTGTGGTTACATAGCACCGCGTCTCCACCATGGACCTTGACCTCCAGCAGGCCCCGGGGACCCACATCCTCCCCTGCTCTAGTTCCCCAGTAGCTTTCCTTTCTTGCAGTTACGCTCCACCACATATCCAGCATGGTCCTTGACCTCCAGCAGGCCCCGGGGACCCACATCCTCCCCTTCTCTAGTCCCCCAGTAGCTTCTTCTCTTGCGGTTACATAGCACCGCGTATCCACCATGGACCTTGACCTCCAGCAGGCCCCGGGGACCCACTTGCTCCCCTGCTCTAGTCCCCCAGTAGCTTCTTTTTCTGCAGTTACCCTCCGCTGCATATCCAGCATGGACCTTGACCTCCAGCAGGCCCCGGGGACCCACATCCTCCCCTGCTCTAGTTCCCCAGTAGCTTTCCTTTCTTGCAGTTACGCTCCACCGCATATCCAGCATGGTCCTTGACCTCCAGCAGGCCCCGGGGACCCACATCCTCCCTTCTCTAGTCCCCCAGTAGCTTCTTCTCTTGCGGTTACATAGCACCGCGTATCCACCATGGTCCTTGACCTCCAGCAGGCCCCGGGGACCCACATCCTCCCCTTCTCTAGTCCCCCAGTAGCTTCTTCTCTTGCGGTTACATAGCACCGCGTCTCCACCATGGACCTTGACCTCCAGCAGGCCCCGGGGACCGACTTGCTCCCCTTCTCTAGTCCCCCAGTAGCTTCTTCTCTTGCGGTTACATAGCACCGCGTATCCACCATGGACCTTGACCTCCAGCAGGCCCCGGGGACCCACAATTAAGCCCCCTCCCACTAACAAAGCAGAACAACAGTGGGAAAATCCTTGTGCCCCTGGTACTCTAGAAAGTTAATTCAAACATGCCCCTGGTACACTGCGCAGAAATACTTTGCCACACACTCCTCGTGCGTACGGCAGGACAATGTTTCTACACGCCCCAGGTACACTGCACATATACTATCTGCTAGACACAATCCTTGTGCGTATGGTAGGACAATGTTTCTACCCCCCGGTGCACTGGGCAGAAACACGTTGCCACACACACTCCTCCTGCATATGGTACGACACCTTTTCTACATGCCCCTGGTACACTGGGCAGAAACACTTTGCCACACACACTCCTCGTGCATATGGTACGACAACTTTTCCACATGCCCCTGGTACACTGCCCCTATATCTCCCTGAAACACGCTCCCCTCGTGCATATGGTACGACAACTTTTCCACATGCCCCTGGTACACTGCCCCGATATCTCCCTGAAACACGCTCCCCTCGTGCCTATGGTACGACAACATTTATCCATGCCCCTGGTACACTGCTCAGCAGCACTTTGCTAAGTACTCCCCGTGCATATGGTATGACAGCTTTTCCACATGCCCCTGGTACACGGACCAGAAACACTTTGCCACGTCCGCTGTACGCACCCTCCTCGCTGGCTAATTGCTGATCTCCCCCACTTCCAGGGGCCCCGGGGACCACCATCACATCTTCCTTTCTCCCTTACGGCTGAACAAGATGCATGCTGCTGCACTGGCCCTGCTGCTACTCTCTCTCCATTTGGCCGAGGCAGTGAGTCGGCCTCCTGTCTCCTTTACGGTCGAAAAAGATGTGCTTTTGGAGCACTGGCCCTGCTGCTACTCTGACCACCTCTAGCTACCTGCTGATCTCCCTGACCTCCAGCGGGCCCCGGGGACCCACATCACACCTTGCTCCCGTCTCCCTTGCGGCTGGAAAAGATCCATTTTTGTGCACTGGCCCTGCTGCTACTCTCTCTCCATTTGGCCGAGGCAGTGAGTCGGCCTCCTGTCTCCTTTACGGTCGAAAAAGATGTGCTGCTGCTGCACTGGCCCTGCTGATATTCTCTCTCCATTTGGCCGAGGCAGGGAGTCGGCCTCCTGTCTCCTTTACGGTCGAAAAAGATGTGCTGCTGCTGCACTGGCCCTGCTGATATTCTCTCTCCATTTGGCCGAGGCAGGGAGTCGGCCTCCTGTCTCCTTTACGGTCGAAAAAGATGTGCTGCTGCTGCAGTGGCCCTGCTGCTACTCATATCCAGCATGGACCTTGACCTCCAGCAGGCCCCGGGGACCCACTTGCTCCCCTGCTCTAGTCCCCCAGTAGCTTCTTTTTCTGCAGTTACCCTCCACTGCATAGCCAGCATGGACCTTGCACTCCCGCAGGCCCCAGGGGACCCACATGCTCCCCTGCTCTAGTCCACCACTAGCTTCTTTTTCTGCAGTTACCCTCCGCTGCGTATCCAGCATGGACCTTGCCCTCCAGCAGGCCCCGGGGACCGACTTGCTCCGCTGCTCTAGTCCCCCAGTAGCTTTCCTTCTCCTGCAGTTACGCTCCACCACATATCCAGCATGGTCCTTGACCTCCAGCAGGCCCTGGGGACCCACATGCTCCCCTTCTCTAGTCCCCCAGTAGCTTCTTCTCTTGCGGTTACATAGCACCGGGTCTCCACCATGGACCTTGACCTCCAGCAGGCCCCGGGGACCCACATCCTCCCCTGCTCTAGTCCCGCACTAGCTTCTTCTCTTGCAGTTACCCTCCGCCACATATCCAGTATGGACCTTGCCCTCCAGCAGGCCCCGGGAACCCACATGCTCCCCTTCTCTAGTCCCCCAGTAGCTTCTTCTCTTGTGGTTACATAGCACCGCGTCTCCACCATGGTCCTTGACCTCCAGCAGGCCCTGGGGACCCACATGCTCCCCTTCTCTAGTCCCCCAGTAGCTTCGTCTCTTGCGGTTACATAGCACCGCGTCTCCACCATGGACCTTGACCTCCAGCAGGCCCCGGGGACCCACATGCTCCCCTTCTCTAGTCCCCCAGTAGCTTCTTCTCTTGTGGTTACATAGCACCGGGTCTCCACCATGGACCTTGACCTCCAGCAGGCCCCGGGGACCCACATGCTCCCCTTCTCTAGTCCCCCAGTAGCTTCTTCTCTTGTGGTTACATAGCACCGCGTCTCCACCATGGACCTTGACCTCCAGCAGGCCCCGGGGACCCACATCCTCCCCTGCTCTAGTTCCCCAGTAGCTTTCCTTTCTTGCAGTTACGCTCCACCACATATCCAGCATGGTCCTTGACCTCCAGCAGGCCCCGGGGACCCACATCCTCCCCTTCTCTAGTCCCCCAGTAGCTTCTTCTCTTGCGGTTACATAGCACCGCGTATCCACCATGGACCTTGACCTCCAGCAGGCCCCGGGGACCCACTTGCTCCCCTGCTCTAGTCCCCCAGTAGCTTCTTTTTCTGCAGTTACCCTCCGCTGCATATCCAGCATGGACCTTGACCTCCAGCAGGCCCCGGGGACCCACATCCTCCCCTGCTCTAGTTCCCCAGTAGCTTTCCTTTCTTGCAGTTACGCTCCACCGCATATCCAGCATGGTCCTTGACCTCCAG
>NW_020329318.1:10000-12508 GCF_001858045.2 Oreochromis niloticus | reverse complement strand
GCAGGACAATGTTTCTACACGCCCCAGGTACACTGCACATATACTATCTGCTAGACACAATCCTTGTGCGTATGGTAGGACAATGTTTCTACCCCCGGTGCACTGGGCAGAAACACGTTGCCACACACACTCCTGCATATGGTACGACACTTTTCTACATGCCCCTGGTACACTGGGCAGAAACACTTGCCACACACACTCCTCGTGCATATGGTACGACAACTTTTCCACATGCCCCTGGTACACTGCCCCTATATCTCCCTGAAACACGCTCCCCTCGTGCATATGGTACGACAACTTTTCCACATGCCCTGGTACACTGCCCGATATCTCCCTGAAACACGCTCCCCTCGTGCCTATGGTACGACAACATTTATCCATGCCCCTGGTACACTGCTCAGCAGCACTTTGCTAAGTACTCCCCGTGCATATGGTATGACAGCTTTTCCACATGCCCTGGTACACGGACCAGAAACACTTTGCCACGTCCGCTGTACGCACCCTCCTCGCTGGCTAATTGCTGATCTCCCCCACTTCCAGGGGCCCGGGACCACCATCACATCTTCCTTTCTCCCTTACGGCTGAACAAGATGCATGCTGCTGCACTGGCCTGCTGCTACTCTCTCTCCATTTGGCCGAGGCAGTGAGTCGGCCTCCTGTCTCCTTTACGGTCGAAAAAGATGTGCTTTTGGAGCACTGGCCCTGCTGCTACTCTGACCACCTCTAGCTACCTGCTGATCTCCCTGACCTCCAGCGGGCCCCGGGGACCCACATCACACCTTGCTCCCGTCTCCCTTGCGGCTGGAAAAGATCCATTTTTGTGCACTGGCCCTGCTGCTACTCTCTCTCCATTTGGCCGAGGCAGTGAGTCGGCCTCCTGTCTCCTTTACGGTCGAAAAAGATGTGCTGCTGCTGCACTGGCCCTGCTGATATTCTCTCTCCATTTGGCCGAGGCAGGGAGTCGGCCTCCTGTCTCCTTTACGGTCGAAAAAGATGTGCTGCTGCTGCACTGGCCCTGCTGATATTCTCTCTCCATTTGGCCGAGGCAGGGAGTCGGCCTCCTGTCTCCTTTACGGTCGAAAAAGATGTGCTGCTGCTGCAGTGGCCCTGCTGCTACTCATATCCAGCATGGACCTTGACCTCCAGCAGGCCCCGGGGACCCACTTGCTCCCCTGCTCTAGTCCCCAGTAGCTTCTTTTTCTGCAGTTACCCTCCACTGCATAGCCAGCATGGACCTTGCACTCCCGCAGGCCCCAGGGGACCCACATGCTCCCCTGCTCTAGTCCACCACTAGCTTCTTTTTCTGCAGTTACCCTCCGCTGCGTATCCAGCATGGACCTTGCCCTCCAGCAGGCCCCGGGGACCGACTTGCTCCGCTGCTCTAGTCCCCCAGTAGCTTTCCTTCTCCTGCAGTTACGCTCCACCACATATCCAGCATGGTCCTTGACCTCCAGCAGGCCCTGGGGACCCACATGCTCCCCTTCTCTAGTCCCCAGTAGCTTCTTCTCTTGCGGTTACATAGCACCGGGTCTCCACCATGGACCTTGACCTCCAGCAGGCCCCGGGGACCACATCCTCCCCTGCTCTAGTCCCGCACTAGCTTCTCTCTTGCAGTTACCCTCCGCCACATATCCAGTATGGACCTTGCCCTCCAGCAGGCCCCGGGAACCCACATGCTCCCTTCTCTAGTCCCCAGTAGCTTCTTCTCTTGTGGTTACATAGCACCGCGTCTCCACCATGGTCCTTGACCTCCAGCAGGCCCTGGGGACCCACATGCTCCCCTTCTCTAGTCCCCAGTAGCTTCGTCTCTTGCGGTTACATAGCACCGCGTCTCCACCATGGACCTTGACCTCCAGCAGGCCCGGGGACCCACATGCTCCCCTTCTCTAGTCCCCAGTAGCTTCTTCTCTTGTGGTTACATAGCACCGGTCTCCACCATGGACCTTGACCTCCAGCAGGCCCCGGGGACCCACATGCTCCCCTTCTCTAGTCCCCCAGTAGCTTCTTCTCTTGTGGTTACATAGCACCGCGTCTCCACCATGGACCTTGACCTCCAGCAGGCCCCGGGGACCCACATCCTCCCCTGCTCTAGTCCCCAGTAGCTTTCCTTTCTTGCAGTTACCTCCACCACATATCCAGCATGGTCCTTGACCTCCAGCAGGCCCCGGGGACCCACATCCTCCCTTCTCTAGTCCCCAGTAGCTTCTTCTCTTGCGGTTACATAGCACCGCGTATCCACCATGGACCTTGACCTCCAGCAGGCCCCGGGGACCACTTGCTCCCTGCTCTAGTCCCCCAGTAGCTTCTTTTTCTGCAGTTACCCTCCGCTGCATATCCAGCATGGACCTTGACCTCCAGCAGGCCCCGGGGACCCACATCCCCTGCTCTAGTTCCCCAGTAGCTTTCCTTTCTTGCAGTTACGCTCCACCGCATATCCACATGGTCCTTGACCTCCAGCAGGCCCCGGGGACCCACATCCCCCTTCTCTAGTCCCCAGTAGCTTCTTCT
>NW_020329317.1:10000-14219 GCF_001858045.2 Oreochromis niloticus | reverse complement strand
CCCGGGGACCACATCCTCCCCTGCTCTAGTTCCCCCAGTAGCTTCCTTTCTTTGCAGTTACGCTCCACCGCATATCCAGCATGGTCCTTGACCTCCAGCAGGCCCCGGGACCCACATCCTCCCTTCTCTAGTCCCCAGTAGCTTCTTCTCTTGCGGTTACATAGCACCAGACGCGTATCCACCATGGTCCTTGACCTCCAGCAGGCCCCGGGGACCCACATCCTCCCCTTCTCTAGTCCCCAGTAGCTTCTTCTCTTGCGGTTACATAGCACCGCGTCTCCACCATGGACCTTGACCTCCAGCAGGCCCCGGGGACCCACATGCTCCCCTTCTCTAGTCCCCCAGTAGCTTCTTCTCTTGCGGTTACATAGCACCGCGTCTCCACCATGGACCTTGACCTCCAGCAGGCCCCGGGGACCCACATGCTCCCCTTCTCTAGTCCCCCAGTAGCTTCTTCTCTTGCGGTTACATAGCACCGGGTCTCCACCATGGACCTTGACCTCCAGCAGGCCCCGGGGACCCACATGCTCCCCTTCTCTAGTCCCCCAGTAGCTTCTTCTCTTGTGGTTACATAGCACCGGGTCTCCACCATGGACCTTGACCTCCAGCAGGCCCCGGGGACCCACATGCTCCCCTTCTCTAGTCCCCAGTAGCTTCTTCTCTTGTGGTTACATAGCACCGCGTCTCCACCATGGACCTTGACCTCCAGCAGGCCCCGGGGACCCACATCCTCCCCTGCTCTAGTTCCCCAGTAGCTTTCCTTTCTTGCAGTTACGCTCCACCACATATCCAGCATGGTCCTTGACCTCCAGCAGGCCCCGGGACCCACATCCTCCCCTTCTCTAGTCCCCAGTAGCTTCTTCTCTTGCGGTTACATAGCACCGCGTATCCACCATGGACCTTGACCTCCAGCAGGCCCCGGGGACCCACTTGCTCCCCTGCTCTAGTCCCCCAGTAGCTTCTTTTTCTGCAGTTACCCTCCGCTGCATATCCAGCATGGACCTTGACCTCCAGCAGGCCCCGGGGACCCACATCCTCCCCTGCTCTAGTTCCCCAGTAGCTTTCCTTTCTTGCAGTTACGCTCCACCGCATATCCAGCATGGTCCTTGACCTCCAGCAGGCCCCGGGGACCCACATCCTCCCCTTCTCTAGTCCCCAGTAGCTTCTTCTCTTGCGGTTACATAGCACCGCGTATCCACCATGGTCCTTGACCTCCAGCAGGCCCCGGGGACCCACATCCTCCCCTTCTCTAGTCCCCAGTAGCTTCTTCTCTTGCGGTTACATAGCACCGCGTCTCCACCATGGACCTTGACCTCCAGCAGGCCCCGGGGACCGACTTGCTCCCCTTCTCTAGTCCCCCAGTAGCTTCTTCTCTTGCGGTTACATAGCACCGCGTATCCACCATGGACCTTGACCTCCAGCAGGCCCGGGACCCACAATTAAGCCCCCTCCCACTAACAAAGCAGAACAACAGTGGGAAAATCCTTGTGCCCCTGGTACTCTAGAAAGTTAATTCAAACATGCCCCTGGTACACTGCGCAGAAATACTTTGCCACACACTCCTCGTGCGTACGGCAGGACAATGTTTCTACACGCCCCAGGTACACTGCACATATACTATCTGCTAGACACAATCCTTGTGCGTATGGTAGGACAATGTTTCTACCCCCCGGTGCACTGGGCAGAAACACGTTGCCACACACACTCCTCCTGCATATGGTACGACACCTTTTCTACATGCCCCTGGTACACTGGGCAGAAACACTTTGCCACACACACTCCTCGTGCATATGGTACGACAACTTTTCCACATGCCCCTGGTACACTGCCCCTATATCTCCTGAAACACGCTCCCCTCGTGCATATGGTACGACAACTTTTCCACATGCCCCTGGTACACTGCCCCGATATCTCCCTGAAACACGCTCCCCTCGTGCCTATGGTACGACAACATTTATCCATGCCCCTGGTACACTGCTCAGCAGCACTTTGCTAAGTACTCCCCGTGCATATGGTATGACAGCTTTTCCACATGCCCTGGTACACGGACCAGAAACACTTTGCCACGTCCGCTGTACGCACCCTCCTCGCTGGCTAATTGCTGATCTCCCCCACTTCCAGGGGCCCCGGGGACCACCATCACATCTTCCTTTCTCCCTTACGGCTGAACAAGATGCATGCTGCTGCACTGGCCCTGCTGCTACTCTCTCTCCATTTGGCCGAGGCAGTGAGTCGGCCTCCTGTCTCCTTTACGGTCGAAAAAGATGTGCTTTTGGAGCACTGGCCCTGCTGCTACTCTGACCACCTCTAGCTACCTGCTGATCTCCCTGACCTCCAGCGGGCCCCGGGGACCCACATCACACCTTGCTCCCGTCTCCCTTGCGGCTGGAAAAGATCCATTTTTGTGCACTGGCCCTGCTGCTACTCTCTCTCCATTTGGCCGAGGCAGTGAGTCGGCCTCCTGTCTCCTTTACGGTCGAAAAAGATGTGCTGCTGCTGCACTGGCCCTGCTGATATTCTCTCTCCATTTGGCCGAGGCAGGGAGTCGGCCTCCTGTCTCCTTTACGGTCGAAAAAGATGTGCTGCTGCTGCACTGGCCCTGCTGATATTCTCTCTCCATTTGGCCGAGGCAGGGAGTCGGCCTCCTGTCTCCTTTACGGTCGAAAAAGATGTGCTGCTGCTGCAGTGGCCCTGCTGCTACTCATATCCAGCATGGACCTTGACCTCCAGCAGGCCCGGGACCCACTTGCTCCCCTGCTCTAGTCCCCCAGTAGCTTCTTTTTCTGCAGTTACCCTCCACTGCATAGCCAGCATGGACCTTGCACTCCCGCAGGCCCCAGGGGACCCACATGCTCCCCTGCTCTAGTCCACCACTAGCTTCTTTTTCTGCAGTTACCCTCCGCTGCGTATCCAGCATGGACCTTGCCCTCCAGCAGGCCCCGGGGACCGACTTGCTCCGCTGCTCTAGTCCCCCAGTAGCTTTCCTTCTCCTGCAGTTACGCTCCACCACATATCCAGCATGGTCCTTGACCTCCAGCAGGCCCTGGGGACCCACATGCTCCCCTTCTCTAGTCCCCAGTAGCTTCTTCTCTTGCGGTTACATAGCACCGGGTCTCCACCATGGACCTTGACCTCCAGCAGGCCCCGGGGACCCACATCCTCCCCTGCTCTAGTCCCGCACTAGCTTCTTCTCTTGCAGTTACCCTCCGCCACATATCCAGTATGGACCTTGCCCTCCAGCAGGCCCCGGGAACCCACATGCTCCCCTTCTCTAGTCCCCCAGTAGCTTCTTCTCTTGTGGTTACATAGCACCGCGTCTCCACCATGGTCCTTGACCTCCAGCAGGCCCTGGGGACCCACATGCTCCCCTTCTCTAGTCCCAGTAGCTTCGTCTCTTGCGGTTACATAGCACCGCGTCTCCACCATGGACCTTGACCTCCAGCAGGCCCCGGGGACCCACATGCTCCCCTTCTCTAGTCCCCCAGTAGCTTCTTCTCTTGTGGTTACATAGCACCGGGTTCCACCATGGACCTTGACCTCCAGCAGGCCCCGGGGACCCACATGCTCCCCTTCTCTAGTCCCCAGTAGCTTCTTCTCTTGTGGTTACATAGCACCGCGTCTCCACCATGGACCTTGACCTCCAGCAGGCCCCGGGGACCCACATCCTCCCTGCTCTAGTTCCCCAGTAGCTTTCCTTTCTTGCAGTTACGCTCACCACATATCCAGCATGGTCCTTGACTCAGCAGGCCCCGGGGACCCACATCTCCCCTTCTCTAGTCCCCCAGTAGCTTCTTCTCTTGCGGTTACATAGCACCGCGTATCCACCATGGACCTTGACTCCAGCAGGCCCCGGGGACCCACTTGCTCCCCTGCTCTAGTCCCCATAGCTTCTTTTTCTGCAGTTACCCTCCGCTGCATATCCAGCATGGACCTTGACCTCCAGCAGGCCCGGGGACCCACATCCTCCCTGCTCTAGTTCCCCAGTAGCTTTCCTTTCTTGCAGTTACGCTCCACCGCATATCCAGCATGGTCCTTGATCCAGCAGGCCCCGGGACCCACATCCTCCTTCTCTAGTCCCAGTAGCTTCTTCTCTTGCGGTTACATAGCACCGCGTATCCACCATGGTCCTTGACTCCAGCAGGCCCGGGGACCACATCCTCCCTTCTCTAGTCCCCAGTAGCTTCTTCTCTTGCGGTTACATAGCACCGCGTCTCCACCA